>NC_133329.1:96232255-96314755 GCF_042186555.1 Aquarana catesbeiana
AAAAAAATTGCACACAGATGTAAAGAGCTGGCACTCACCCCTAAAGTATTAATCTGTTACCCCCCCAGACGCCATAAGCTGGAATGGATGAGGACATATGGTAGGTAAGAAGAAGTCAACAGCCACTGTTCGGTTGGCAATAGGGACCCCCCAGGAGGACTGGAAAAATTGGTGTGTGCAGAAAGAGGTCACAGCAACAACTGCAGATTAAAATTTATAATAGGGTTACCATCCACAAACAATGTATAGGGGGATTTACCCACCGGTAGAGAGCAATGAAAATGACAAACTGGGGTTAAAGTTTGCTAATTAGAGATCATGTGGAATGGCAATGGAAGCGGGTTGGAAGGTATCAGGGAGGCACTCTGATATGGTAGTAAACAAAAATACAGGTGGCGTTGTATGAAGAGGCCGTATACCGGGACTTAATGTTAAGCAGAGGTGCCAACAAGAAGGGGGGTCTATCTGAAAGTAGGGAGAATGGGGAGGGAGAGGGGGGGGGGGCGGCAGAGCTTACCCGCAAAGATGGTCCTCAGCTGGCTCAGCGTCAGGAGGCTGTAGGCTCGTATAGCGGCTATGACCGGCCGCTATAAGAGCACCCCAACCCGGAAGTCAGGGACGGCGTGGAGGGCGGTCCCTGACGTCACCGGGTCTGTTCGCCCGCACTGCGCAGGTGCACAGTTAAGTGCTACTGCGCAAGCGCGCGCTCCTGTCAAAGGGATTCGAGTTCCCAGACAAGGAGACACAAGCAGCCCAAAGGCTGCCAGGGCGAGCATGTGTCCGCCGCAGAGAGAGGACTCGAGGCGAAACAGAGCCATCAGAGACTGATAATGGGAAAGAGGTCATCCTTGCACAGCAAAACAAATGAAAAATACTAATACAGCAAAGTAGTAACATTAAAAGGAACAAAAAACAGTACATAATTCTGTATCTAAGCAACAGGAAGTCAAACAACAACAGCATTGAGAGTTTCACTTAAAGCAGGAGGCATCATAGATAGTATTGGGACCCAGTGATGAGAGAGGGGGAAAAGGGGAAGGTAAGCAGGGCCAGGTGAAAAGTCGGAAAGGGAGGGGCTTTACACACCCACAGAGAACTACTGAACGGGTGAGCTCATCCTTTTTGTACTCAAATTGTATTTTTTTGTTCAATGTACTTTCTAGTGATTTTGCTGCAACAATAATGTTTTCATGTATCCCTTGAATTGTGTATTCATTACAATTATTATATGTTGTACCACAGATATTGCTCTCCTGAGGAAGCGGTGAAAACCGCGAAACCGGTCGAGAATCCAAGCTTTATTTGTGCCCACCACCATTATGGGGTGTAATCCTCTTGGTTGTATTTACTGCTTTTGCTTTTAACTACAACTGTATGTGACACTGTTATAACTTTTTAACCATGTTTTCAATTAAAATGGAATTTTATCATATTATTACCTTCCTCTTTACTTTCTCTTACTAAATATTTGGCTACACCTAGTACCGCAATAGTCCCCCCCCCCCCCCCCCCCCCCCTTTGGGTTTCCTTCCCTGCATGGGGTATCGAGATACTGGCCGACAGAAGCAGCGAACTGCGGCCGTTCCCTACCTCCTGCCTTTCCTTGTACTAGACATTTGGGATGATGGTACTCCTATTTGGTAATTCAACTTTTCTGATCTAGGCGCTTTTCATTATCCCCTCATTATTGGAAAAACAGGCTCTTGTGGAACTGCCTGTACTGGAAATTTGTAGTAGTTTCAGGCAATGCTCTGCTATGAGACATGTTGTCCCATAAGTTAGCATATGTCGTCAGCTCACCATAGATTAATCTAAGCTGGAAATCACTAGTAGAAGGCTAAATAGACACAGCTACTCCATTGATCTCCACTAGCTTTTGGGTCTGGTGCTGAGTGGCTGGCCTGTTGCATTATGAGCATAGGAGATTACAGCCGCTCAGATTCCAGAAAAAGTTTTGCTTTTTCTGAATGAATAAAAAGTTCTCTGCCTGAGGTGCGAGGTGGGGCAGTAACGTCACACTGTCCTCCTTATCCAATCAGAGAATGCTTGGCATTCATTCAAATAATGCAAATTGTTCCCTTAATGCCACCCCCGCCGAGTGGCTGACCTGCTGTCTTCAGAATTGAGCAAGCCAGCTGCTTGGCACGGTACCCAGAAGCGGTGCCACCTACCAGTGCCTCCTCAGTGCAGCCTCATCAATTAAGAAGAAAAATTACCTGTTTGCAAGATTATATAACAAACTATGGAAAATGTTTTGTTTTTTCAAAATTTTAGGACAAGTGGTTAACCTCTATTTGCTCTGCAACTGCCATGGTGCTACACATTTGATCAGTTATGACACCAGCCATTTGATGGTTTGACAGTGTGGTTGAGAGCAGAATGTAACTTTTTTTTTTTTATTTATTTTTCTTTCTTTTTAAACCGTTAAAACAGTGCTAAAAATAGTGTTAGGCCCCTTTCACACGATCGGACAGTTCAGGTCTGCCTGCCGTTTTGACGGCGGACCTGAACGGGCGCTCTATGTTAGCCTATGGAGCGACGGATGTCAGCGGAGACATATCCGCTGACATCCGACCCCGTCCGATCCGCTAAAAGCAGACGGATGGCCCTACGTCCAGGTCGGTCGCTGGCGGATCAGATCGGGTGAGATCTGATGAAAAACGGATGTTGTCCGTTTTCATCCGATCCCTCCATAGGTGGCAGCAGTGCCTGACAAGCCCCTCCCCACTCAGTGGGCAGAGAGGGACCTGTCATCCACCGGCTCAGCGGAGATCAACGGACTGATCTCCCGCTGAGCCGGCGGACTCCGTGGAAGCGGAGTCTGCCTCGTGTGAAAGAGGCCTTAGGCTGACCACACATAGTTTAAATCCGGGATTCAAACGATTAGTGGTCAGGCTGAATGTACCAAGTTGATCGATCTATCTACTTGGGTACAACCAGCCTGCCGGATCTGCTTATGAATATCGGAAGCAGCTGCTATGCCCAAAAGTGGCAATCGCGGTCTTGGTTGCAGGAAAGAAATTCACTTTGTCAATGGCCGACCTTGGTCTCAAACTCCTGTGCAATTGGTGTCCCCATTAATCCATTGCAATTCACTGTGCTTTTCCTTACTCTGTGCTTCTTATTCAGTGCTTCCCTGTCCTCTCCACACTTGTGAGAACTCGCCAAATGGAGTTGACCTCTTTTAGATAAAAGGTCAATTACGCCTTCCCCTTTAAGGGATTTATATCCAAATCTTGCTGGCACAATCCTCTAGGGCAGTGGTCTCTAAACTGCAGCCCGGGGGGCTGGGTGCGGCCCTTTGCCTTTAACCAGCCCTTGGATCTATTCTTCCCACTCATACGAGACGCTATTCTGCCAACTGACACCAACAATGGGGCACCATTTTGCCCACTGACACCAACAATGGGATACTGTTCCTCCTAATGATGCCAACGATCGGGCACTATTCCTCCTAATACCAAATGTAGCCAGGAAAATTTCCACACCTGCTGGACACAGTCCAGCCCCCTTAAAGTCTTTGGACAATAAACTGGCCCTTTGTTTAGAGACCCCTGCTCTAGGGTGTATAACTTATGTATCCTATTCAGAATCGCCATAGTATAAAACCTTTTTGTTTTAATATAATAATGTCACATCTGTTCACAGTGCTGTTCCCTACACTAAGGTATGTTGGCTTACTGTTCTAAAGATGCCGGCGCCAGCACTTTCACGGTGCGAGCACGAACGTCCCTGGGGATGACAAAAGGATTGTGCAGGCAATCCTATGCATGGTTGCAATGGTCCAAGCTGGACTAATGTAACTATGTATAAAATAGCCATACTTAGAATTTCTATTTCACTGTATTAGAATTTTGTTGTACTTACGTTAACTGTTTCGTTTTACTGACCAGCATGCTGTTGAAGCGATCTGGCTGGCGGTGGAAGACCTGTTGCAGCCAGACCAGCCAGCTGAGGGCAGGCTTGATGTTCTGACTTTGTTGAAGAGTCTCATCATTGGACAGGTATGTCTTCCTTTTTCATGGAATTTTCATGTGCAATATTTTTATTTAGACAGTACACTCTTATCACGACAGGTGCTAAAATTTTCCAGAAGGTATTAGATGAGCATAAACGAGAACATCCAAAAAGTATGAATTCGGAACAAGCATACAAGGTGTATTCTAAAAAGTGGTCCCCAGACTATCTGGGAGAGATGAGCCTGTGAGCTCCAACTTGTACTATAGCATGTGTAGAATAAACTATATTGCTTTAGCAAAGAAAATTTGTAGGATGAAGAAGAGGGGGGAAAAAAAGCTAAGGAAAAGGTGGAAACAAGGAAAGGGGGAGGGTCAGGGTCATTCTCAACCAGGCTGACCACGTTTATAATCACAAAAAAACCTGCACTGTGGGACAATGTGAAGGTCTTACAGTTCCAATAATTGGTCAACATTTGGGGATAAAAAGTTGCCAACCCAGGACTACCAGATTTGGGAAGGCAATCTATTAAAGTAGCTTCTATCTTGCTGTGAATCATGGCTTGTATTACCCTTTGTTTTATTTCAATAAGAGGTAGGTGGGTTGGGTGTTTTCCAAGCTTTAGCAATCATTTGCTTGGCTGCTGTAGTGACCTAAAGGAGTTTAAATGTGCTCTGGCGGGCTTCTGTTGAAAAGGGCCATCGTCAGGTCTGGTCGGAGAAAATATGTCAGCTTGGCAAAAATTTGGAATACTTCCTCCCAAAATCTGGAGATAATTGGGCAGGTAAACCAGATATGCACATGGGTACTTAGGTCTGGACGTCACACTCCAAACTGTTTTAGGGGATTTGGGGATTATCTTGGCGACCCTTGCCGGGACCAGGTACCACCGGGTGAGGCCTTTTTATAATTGGCATCCAAAGAGTATATTTATGGTGGAAGATTTAGTTGACTGCCAAATATCAGTCCAATCTTCTGGGTCGAAAGATGTTGAGGGCAGATAATAGTATATACACTCACTGGCCACTTTATTAGGTACACCTTGCCAGTACCGGGTTGAATTCCCCCCCCGCCTTTGCCTTCAGAATTGCCTTAATTATTATTTGTGGTATAGATTCAACAAGGTGTTGGAAACATTCCTCAAATTTTCATCCATATTGACCTGATGGAATCATGCAGATTTGTCGGCTGCACATATTCCGTTCCACCACATCCCAAAGGTGCTCTATTTGATTGGAATCTGGTGACATTGGAGTACAGTGAATTCATTGTCCTGTTCAAGAAACCAGTGGTGAGATGATTTGAGCTTTGTAACATGGTGCATTATCCTACTGGAAGGAGCCATCAGAAGATGGGTACACTGTAGTCATAAAGGGATGGACATGGTCTGCAACAATACTCAGGTAGGTTGTAACGTTTAAATGATGCTCAATCAGTACAAAGGAAATCAGTGTGCCAAGAAAATGGTATTCTACATACCTTGGTTGTAACGAGTGGTTACTGTTGCCTTTCTCTCATCTCTGACCAGTCTGCCCATTCTCCTCTGTCCTCTGACATCAAGGCATTTTCCTCCACAGAACTTCCAGTGACTGGATATTTTCTCTTTTTCGGACCATTCTCTGTAAACCCTAGAGATGGTTGTGTATGAAAATCCTAGTAGATCCACAGTTTTTGAAATACTCAGACCAGCCTGTCTGGCACCAACAACCATGCCACGTTCAAAGTCCCTTAAATCCTCTTTCATTCCCATTCTGATCGGTTTGAGCCTCAACAAGTCTTCACCACATCTAGATGACTAAAAATGCATTGAGTTGCTGCCATGTGATTGGCTCATTAGCAATTTGTGGCCAACCAATAGATAAAAATTACTAAACTGAAAACCTCAATATACACAATCCTACACCCACAGTTGATCCAGGGGAAGGTGCAAAAAAATACTAAAAAGCATAGTCTCCCCCCCCCAAAGTAATCAGATATTTTTAGGGATGCATCTCGCTCTACAATCTACTGAGCTGGCCAGATCTATTTCCTCAGGGGGTCTAGGTAACTTATCTGACTTGTATTTACAAAAAACTATTACCGCACTAACACAAGCAATGTTAGTGTGGTTATCCCTCCCCCCCTCCCCCCCCTGCTGAGCTACTGTATTCTCTATACAGCGAGCTGTATACATGGGCCAAAGTCATCTGGTTCCTGGCAAACCGAATGTTTTTGGGCCCAGTGTACCCAGCCTTACACTCCTCTCACTGAAGTTCCCTGTGCTGGCAGAGCTTAGTAATGGCCACACCCCTCATCACACACATTCTCACACAGACTTGAATTGCAGATAGGGGGAGGGATTGTCAGGTTAAGCCTGTTCTATAAGAGTACACCGGTGCTAACTGGTACCTTTTTAATGGCACCATCATATCTGGACATCCTACACAACTGCTATAACTGGAGAACGAAGGTAAAATAGAGGTTGTTGGTACAAAGTTTTATATGACTGCACGTCTATTACTGTCTTTTAGTTGCGCTTTTACTAATACTTACCCACCTGTCAATCTCTTCCAATGAATTTTCCTTGCACATCCCAAAACATTGAAGAATTGATGTACATTGTCCTTGTGAGGTGATGAAGAAATGCTGTATTCTGTAATCTAACAATATGAAATTCTGTAGGGTGAAAGGCTGGGATTTCTTCGTGCCCACTTTTTCCGGGTTATAAAGGATTACCCCATCAACGAGGACCTTGAGCAGAGACTGGAGGTCTTCAAAGCTCTTACCGATAATGGCCGAGACATTGCCTATCTGGAGGAGGAGCTGGGTAAGTCAAGTCTGCCTTTCTAATGCCGTGTACACATGAGCAGACTTTTCGACGGGACTGGTCCGGTGGACTTTCATCGGACTTTTGACGGACTTCCGACAGACTTTTTAACGAATGGACTTGCTTACACACGATCACACCAAAGTCCGACGGATTCGTACGTGATGACGTACACCGGACTAAAATAAGGAAGTTGATAGCCAGTAGCCAATAGCTGCCCTAGCATCGTTTTTTGTCCGTCGAACTAGCATACAGACGAGCAGATTTCTGGGTCCGGCGGAGTTACGACGAAAAGATTTGAAGCATGTTCCAAATCCAAAGTCTGTCAGATTTGCGACTGGAAAAGTCCGCTGAAGCCCACACACACACACACACACACGATCGGATTATATGCCGGATTTGGTCCGTTGGACCAGTGCAGTCGAAAAGTCCGACCGCGTGTACGCTGCATAACAGACCTAGCATGGTTAAAGTTAAACTCCAGGCAGATATGGAAAGTCAATAAATTTACTTAAAAATGTAAAATGTATTTTAACATTGATCCACTATACCTTGATTTTATCATCTTATAACCCCCCGTGCAGCTTTACTAATACTGGAAGAGGGTGGGGCAGTAGCAGCTTATACGAGCAGAGAGCGAACCTCTGCACTCTTTTGCCACTCCAACGCTGTCCAGTCGCAGGCTGAGGGTCAGAGAGGTGACCTAGCAGTGTAGCTTAACTGCAGTAGAGATGTCGGGTCACCAGGCTTGCTGTGCGGTACAGCTGTGTAAATCTCAGGATTATATGGACAGAAACATAAACCATTTGATAATTCTATTAGAAGTGTGTCCAGGTGCTCTGTTGTACATTCAACAATATCGCAGCTTCATTATTCCAAGAGGGCATCATTCCACACGAATATTTACAATCTCCACTACTGGAGGGCAGGACAAATTATTGGGACTTTATATGTGCAAAAGAGGAATCCCTTACGTTTTTTTTTTTTTTTTTTCCCCCATTTTTAAAAGCCTACATGAAATAGAAAACCGCCTTTAAAAAAATAAAAATTCACATATATGACCAATACAATAGTGCTAAAAGTGATGAGACCAACATGTTTTGCGAAGGATTCACTTCCTCAGGATCCACTCTTTTTCTATCTACAATGGATATATTTTATAAGATTAAACCATACATAAACATACATAAGGAATATACAGAAAAGGTATAGGTGTGGATCCTGTGGAAGCAAAACGTGTCGGCCTCTCAACATGCCTAGTACTATTGTATTGGTCATATACATGAATTTGGGATTTTTAACAGTTTTTTTTTTTTTTTTGTATTTCATGTATGTTAAGAATGGTGTAATAAAGTACCACTTTGATTTTAAATGTTTTGGAATTCTCGTTGGCACATATAAAGATCCAGGTATTTTTCCTGCTCTGACAGAGGTAGGGAGTGTAAGGGTTACCTTGTCTACTCTAAACCATATGATAACTTAAAGAGGAACTGCAGTCTGCTCACATAATAAAAACATCTTTGCCATTCTGAAGCTTCCCTCCAACCACTTTGCATATTTTATATATACTGTGATTATGTACTTGCCAAATATGCTGCAGAAATCTCCCTCCGCTAAGTCTGGCTGCATCCATTTTTAACTGTGGGCAGCTGAAGCTGCTGCCTGTTCACTTCCTGGGTTTATACAGACACAGATACACACCTCCAGCTCTGCTTTCATTGGCCCTCTTATGACTCATCTGAACCCCCCCCCCCCCCCCTTTCCTTCCTGGCAAACTCTCACAGAAGGGAGAGAGCTGTGCATAATGTCATAAGCCTAGGCTGTTTACCAAACAAAACAAAATATATTGTAGCGCAACCAAAAACAAATACAAATAATACAAGTACAAATATAACAAAATTCCACCGTTGTGCAACTTTGAGTTACAGTTCATAAATTTCCAGTGACCACCACCTCTATCTGGAATGCCTGCTCTCCTCCAAAAGTTTACCCCACTACAGAGTCGCACACGCCTGTGATTTGGAGCGGTGCTTGTTTCGTGCTTTACCTGCTGAGTCATACCTATACACCTGCAGCAAAGAGCTTTATGTTTGACATAGCAAGGGACATGCTATGTCTGCAGAGAGACTGCTGCTTCCCCATAGCGAGTAACAGCTTGCTGGCAGGGGACAGACTTTTTTTTTTTTTTTTTCTACCCAGGCTGTGGCTGGTTTGTAAAGAACTGTAAGACCATTATTTTGGTGCACCTGAGAATTATGTAATTTATTAAACCTGAAAGTTTCATTAGGCTTTAAGATACTGGCTCTTAATCCGTCATCCTCCCACCATTGTATTTTGTTTTTTTTGCAGCGGCGTTTGTCCTGCAATGGATGGAGGCGGGCCTGTCCCCGGATTTCCTGCTGGTTCTGGTGAATCTGGTGAAGTTTCACAGCTGTTACCTGGAACGTTACATTGCTTCTATGGTGCAGTAAGTCCTGTTATGTATCCCTGGCTTTCCAGGTTGTTGTAGCACAGCGTAGATTGCCTCCATAATGTAATGTTTTTTCTTTTTCACAGAATGATTTGTCTGCTTTGTAATCGGACTACATGTTCCTATGACATCCAGGTTAGTTTTTTTTTTTTTTTTGCTGATCAGGGAACACCGTAGACCTCCTGGGGTGTTAGCTCTACCGTCATGAGGATAAGGGTGGCACAATGGCCAAGTTGGCATTTATCCTTCCAGCACTGGTTCAAATTTAGGCCAGGGCATTATCTGTATGAAAATTTGCATGTTCTCCCTGTGATTGCGTTTTGATTTCTTTCAGTTACTCCAGTTTCCTCCCACACTCCAGAGACCAGCTGGTGGGTTAATTGACTCCCAGTTGAAATGGTCCCCATAAATTGGCTATGTGCATGTGTTATCACATTCTGCATGCCAGTCTCAAGCCGAGCAATTGGGAAGGGTTGAGGAAAGACCTGGCAACCTACCTACTTGGCAAGGAAGTTCTGTGCAAAAAGCATATTGGACTTAGTTGCTAGCCTATAAAACTGCCAGTCAGGTTTGACTGAACAATGTATGTACTGTATATACATATATAATCAAGTGAGCATAGTCCAGCTTGAGTCCCAGATCTTTTATGCCCTTAGTCTAAAGTGATTATAAAACCTAAACATTTTTACCTTAATGCATTCTTTAGGTAGTACTATGCCTCCTCACCCCGTCTTATACTTGCCTCCTCATTCAGTCCAGCACTGTGCCCATCTGTAGCAGCTTACCCCGCTCTCACGGGTTTTGCTGAGGTAGTGGGAGCTATTGGCCCATTCTCCTGTCAGTAAAATCCTGTGACGAGGTGGAAGTGCAGGGCCAAGCTGAATTGTCTGTGTCCTATGGACACAGGCAGCATGGGTCGGGATCAAGCCCGCAGGTGTCACAATAGAAAATGACTTCCTATGGTGGCACAATGGGGAGAGAAGGAGCCAGGAGCACCTGTGGGGGACCTCAGAAGAGGAGGATCTGGGCTGCTCTGCAATTCCATTGCACAGACCAGGTAAGTATAAATCTATTTTAAAACTTTTTTTTTTTTTTTTTGGTAACAATACCTGTAACTGCTTCTGGACCACACCCGTTGCAGCGGGGCGGGGGTACGTGATTTCTCTCATCCTGGTCTGGGACATAGCAGGAGCCAGATGGCAGACCTGATGTCTGCCGGGACCCGCCGATTTGTTCCCAAGGCAGATCCCCATTCTGTGACTGGAGAAGACAGATCTTGTGTTTCTGCTAAGCAGGAACACAAATCTGTCTTCTAACAGTGCAAACACTCCCTAGGGACACGTTTTAACTCTTTGCTTGCCTCTGATGTTAACCCCTTCCCTGCCAGTGTCATTAGTACAGTGCCAGTGCACTTTATTTAGCACTGATCACTGTATGGGTGTCATTGGTCCCCACAAGTGTCACTTGGTGTCCAATTTGTCTGCCGCAATGTCGCAGTAAGTCACTGATCGCTGCCATTACTAGTAAAAAAAAAAAAAAAACTAATAAAAGTTCCACAAAAATATCCCATAGTTTGTAAAAAAAAGTTGTTTTTTTTTTTTTTTTCAAAACTGTCGTTCTTTGTGTTGGCACACATAATAAAAATCACAGAGGTAATCAAATATCACCAAACAGTGGCGTAGGGTAGGTTGTCAGCGCCCACTCCTCAAATCAGCTCCTGCCTAACAGACCTCAGATCAGCCCCAATTCCTGCACCTTCACACCTCAGTTCAGTCAAATTCTTGCACCTATGAATTAGCAGTTCCCAATAGCTGGTTAATTACCAGTTCAAAATGAGAGCAGGCAGTTTGAAATGTTTGACTCAACATCAGGACTGGGCCTAGCCTGTCTGATATGGGGCTGCACTAAAAAATGCCAGGGGCACTGGATAGGAGGTCAGCAGGGCCGAGGACCGGGGTCAGAGGACAGGGAGTCAGTGGTGCAGTGGACAGGAATTGAATTGGTAGGACAGTTTATAGAGGTCAGCACGGAAGAGAATGGGGTCAGCAGGCCATAGAACATGATCAGAAGGGAAAACCGGGTCGGCAGGGGGAGGGGTGGGGGTGGCAATGTCAGCAGGGCAGAGGAGGAGAGGGTAATGTTAGCAGGGCATGGGGGGGGGATGGGGTGTAATCTCAGCAGGGCAGAGGCGTCAGAGTTGCTGCTCCTCCGAACTCTGCACACAGCTAAGATCTGATTCTTTTGCAGACACAGCTTGGATTTGCACACCATGTTGCTGGCTGTTGCGAGCTGAGGATTTCACAGAACTGCAACCCCCAGTCATATGCTGTGGCAATCAAGGTTCTTTCTGGAAAGAAACAAATTAGCTGTGTGCAGGTGAAGAGCCGCTCGGCTGCACGTCCTGTGGCAAGCCTGAATGTAGCTCTGAGAATGGGAGGAAGATCTTACCAGCATTAATGCGGGTGAGGGGCGGAGGTGCATGCGGCGCTCAGCTGACCTGGAATTACTTGGTCCATCCGTGGCTCCTGTACAGGGATGTCTGGAAGGTGGTGTTGAGGCTGGACAAGGCAGCAGAGAATGACTTGGCCAGCCGGCACCAGGAGGGGGTGGCCGCAAGAGACTGACCCAGGGACAGCCGTCAAAGTGGACGGCTCAAGGTGGCATCACTTGCCGGCTCCGATATGGACCAGCAACCCGGATTGGAGGAAATGGACAGGATGGAGAAGCACACAAGGGCGTTAATGAGCGAGTGCCCACTGCTGAGTCAGGACAGCTGGGAAGGCTCAAGCAGCAGCGCTAGCATGGCTCACGGAGGCGGGGCACCGACAGTGGTACAGTCGGGAAGGCAGGAGTCAGGAATTTTGCGCCCCTCTAGATATTCCACTCGGGGCCACTGACCCCACAGCCCCCCCCCCCTCATGCTAGGCCACTGCAGACATCTCAAGTCTCCCGGGAGGAACGGCAGGCTCACGGACACCCGCGAGTGCGGCACGATCTCCCGGCTGAGCCTGCACTGCCACTCAGCCTGGAGCCACACAGCAGCTCGAGGAGCCGCCACGGGTGGCGGATCAGATCCCTGGCATCTGTCATGTGAGGATTGCAGTGGGGTGTGCAGCCAGTTGTGACAGTCCGCTGTGTGTAAGCTGAGAGACTCATTGTGCAACAGTCTGCAACTGCCAGCAGTGCGAACCCAGCGGCTTATGAGTCATCCATGTTTGACAGATGTCCTCCCCTTGCCAGGAAGAC
Organism: Aquarana catesbeiana; assembly: GCF_042186555.1. Lineage (NCBI taxonomy): Eukaryota > Metazoa > Chordata > Amphibia > Anura > Ranidae > Aquarana > Aquarana catesbeiana. Next base: position 96,244,735 of record NC_133329.1, read on the forward strand.
CAGTCTGTGTGAGAGGAGTCACACTGACTGGTATGCACAGGCTGGTCCTCCAGAGTGTGGATAGAGTGACACAGTGACGCTGAGCATCACTGTATGTCACTCACCACATCTCTCAGCTCACTCATGTGTCACTTAGGGTGATCCCGCAGGGGCCATTTACTCAGCAGGTGAGGTCCACAGGGAGATATAGATATATATATATATATATATCTATATATCTATATATCTATATATTTGTATATATATTTGTTACAACAGCCTGGTGGCAGTACAGAACCATCATGGCAGAGTTAAAAAAAAAAAAAAAAAAAAAAATACAAAACGCACTTTACCCCAGACTACACTAAAGTGTACCCATGCATAATAGGGGTAAAAAGCAATGACAGTGTAGCTCGCTGCACTGTTTGCAGCAGTGATTTTTCCGTACCCCATGGTGGGTTAAATGACTGTAAAATACATATTGAGGTGAGTGTGACACAACATTTAAAGTATTTTATTATGGCATTATAATATTCTCTTTAAAGTATTTTATTATGAATGGTGGGAGGAGTTTGTCAGCGCGGATCGTGACCTCCCTGAAATGAGTTTGCCACCTCCCTGAAATTTAGTTTTTGCAGGTTGGGATGTCTGCCACTGCCACCAAAAAAAAAAATCTCTATTTGTGGATATAAATTTTATTTGTATACAGCGTTGCACGACCGTGCAATTGTCAGTTAAAGTAGCACCATGCCAAATTGCAGAAAATGGCCTGATCGAAAAGGGGGTAAACCTTCCGGGGCTGAAGTGGTTACGCTAAGGCATGTAGCTTTTCTGAGTATGCACAAGATAACTGACAGTATGAATTTCAGGGTAAAAATGTGGAGCGCTACATTGGCACTGAAGAGCTTATCTGGTGTTTTTGTATTTGTAGGTGTCTTTAATGGTCCTGGACGCTGTGGTGTGTTACAACTGTCTGCCATCGGAAAGCATCCCTACATTTGTCATCACACTGTGCCGAACTATTAACGTCAAAGAGCTGTGTGAGCCCTGCTGGAAGGTGATTATTGATGCTAGGCTGTTATAGCATGCGTGTAAGACAGGGATATGCAATTAGCGGACCTCCAGCTGTTGCAAAACTACAAGTCCCATCATGCCTCTGCCTCTGGATGTCATGCGTGCGGCTGTCAGTCTTGCTATGCCTCGTGGGACTTGTAGTTCTGCAACAGCTGGAGGTCCGCTAATTGCAAACACCTGGTGTAAGGGTTTGTGTATATGGATGTTGATTTGATGCATATTTCAAAAGCAGGTCAACAGATTCCCATTGACTTCAGTTAAAGAGTAGATGACCATTCAGAAGCTGCGTTTTTGACCTGGTTTGCATTGCGCTTCAGGTCCTGTTGAGGTTTGGGTTGCAGGCAAAGCCTGCCTTGTCAAATGCTGCATCTTGCATTTAAACGCATGTGTTTGAGCAGTACAGTGCTCTAATGGAAAAGGCCAACTGTCTACATCAGTGGTTCTCAACCCTGTCCTCAAGTACCCCCAACAGGCCATGTTTTGGGAATTTCTCTTAGATAAAATAGCTGTCCAAAATACCAAGCCATTGACATTGATTTAAAGCACCTGTGCAAGATAAAGGAAAACCTGCAAACATGGCCTGTTGGGTGGGTACTTGAGGGACAGGGTTGAGAACCACTGATCTACATGAGATTCACTCTGCACCCAACATATTGCACCGTGCAGAAGTAATAGTCTTCTTACATCACATTCCCTTCCATCAGTTGTGTATGTCATAATTCTCTGTGGAGCTCTTCCTGTGTAGTGTCTGCACATCAGATTATTTTTCCCTTGCTGATTTTTTTTTTTTTTTTTCTTTGATTGAATCCAGTTTATTTCTGCCACCTGGAATAAATGTTTTTCTTCTGTTTCACCAGCTGATGCGAAACCTCTTGGGAACACACCTTGGTCACAGCGCTATTTATACCATGAGCCGCATCATGGAAGACAAGTAAGTCTTTGTAGTGCTTAGTTAAAGGCAGTCATTCCGCAGGTTTTTTTTTTTTAAGCTTGGCTCCAGGTAAAATCAAAATGGACTCTTGCAGTGGGACTCACCCCTGCACTGCAATACTCCTTTTTTCTAGGAGAACAAAAAGCAGTTTAAGGGATACGTTCACCTATTTACGAAAAAATTATAAATGCACATCTTTTTGCAGGTAAAAAAAAATATGCATTTTATTTTATTTTTTCACTTCAGTCTTTAAGGCATTGCACCCACAATCGGCAGATTGCGGGTTCAAAGCCAGGATCCTGCAGACACTCTGTAAGCTGTCTGTACCTCGTATGGGCACTGAATGACATGAAGAATCAATGGAATACAAGCCGTCAGCCCCTCACTTGTAGACATTCATTCACAGGCATCTGACGTGAATGTGTGGGCAGAGCCCCGCATGACCTTATTGATTGTTTTTAAATTGTGACTGTGGTTGCGGGGAGAGGACCCCCTGTCTGCTGCCAGGGGTGGGGGGGATCAAAAACGGGAGGCAGGAGCTGGAATATGTTACATTGTCCGCCCTAAATAAAGGCGGAACATGTTCCGAAAGTGAACTTGGCCTTTAGCTCCTCCTCCCTCAGACTCCACTGTAGGACCAGTACCCCAAAGCGACTTCTCTTCGCTATTCCATTGTTCACATGCTGACATTGCCTACAAAGCAGGACCAGTGGTGCTGCATTGTACAGTGAGAGCACAGAGGGCTCATGCACAACCTAAAGAGGACAGCATGGGCTGTCGAGGAGCAAGGAATAAGGTAAGTAGAGAGTAGATTGTAAGCTCTAACAGGACACCCTGATTCCTCCTGTATTGTACCTGTACTGTTTGCCCTAACTTTTTGTAAAGTGCTGCACAAACTGTTGGAGTTATATAAATCCTGTATAGCAGTAATATAACCCCCCTCATTGCATTAACCCTTGTAGTGTGGGGGAGCCTCACTGTGTAAGGCTTGGTTCACACCTATGCAGCTTGCTTTTTGGTCGTTTCTGCCGTGCTTTTTTGCTGTGCGTTTTTTTTTTGTTTTATTTGTTTTGGTTTTTTTTTTTTGGTTTTTTTTATCCATTTGTTGGTCAGATTAAAAAAACACAAATCGTGGTAAAATCGCAGCAAAAACACACTACATGCTTTTCTACAGCTTTCCTATTGAAGTCTATTGACTCAAAATACCAAAAAAGCAGTGTGTTTTTCATTAAAGTCCCTGACCCTTTCCAAAAAACGCAGTGGCTAAAAAAAAGCATAGATGTGAACGTGTCCCATAGGAAACCATGTTGAATGGACTGTAGTGTGTTTTCTGCACAAAGTATGAAAAAAATGCATAGGTGTGAACCAAGCCTAAAGGTAGCTGGTTTAAAAAGAAAAAATTCATGCAAAAGATCAGTTCTTGGTGATAAGTCTTGGCGTCTTAAAAATGTTTTTCTGTGTGTAATTATTGATGTCAATGAGGCAGTCATATTTCATCAGCACATGAGTACACACATGCTCTGTTCCTCCTCTTGCAGTGCTTTACTGTTTCTCACAATACAAGTCTGTGTGGCCTATATCTTAAAGACGAACTGCAGTCAGCTCACATGATTTGTAATAAAAAATTTGCCATTCTGAAGCTTCCTTCCAACCACTTTGCATATGTGATATAATCTGTTATTCTGTACTTGCCAAATATGCTGCAGAAATCTCCCTCCACTGAGTCTGGCTGCAACCATTTTAACCGTGGGCAACCTGAAGCTGCTGCCTGTTCACTTCCTGGATTTACAGACACAAAGACACACCTCCAGCTCTGCAGCTCTCATTCGCTCTCTTATGACTGCCCCGACCCCCCTTCCTGAAAAACTCTCATGAGAGAGAGCGCTGTCCATGATGTCATAAGCCTAGGCTTTTTACCAGACAAGAAATAGAAAGTGGGCTGTATAAGGTATTTACTGGCAGAAAAAAAAATGTTTCACTATCCAAAGTTAAAACAAGGGCAAAAGATTTATTAGATGGAAAGTTGAAAAAAAATGACTGAAGTTCCGCTTTAATAGCATCAAATGAATGATACCAGCGGTGTGCGACTCTCCTTTTCAACTGGCATAGAATTCTCAAGATTAATTAGCGGATGTCCAGAGCACCTGACCCCGCGCCATGCGTCAAGAGTCATCCACCCTCCCTTACAGCACAGGGCACCTCTTACCTTGTGCTGCTGCCAGGAACAAGTTGTGGTCGGAGCTGGGAAGCAGAAAGTGCCAAGTCTGGAGGAGGACCAGAGGAGGGCTGGAGTCTGCTGAATGCAGAGACCAGGGGAGGTAGAAATGAGGGGGTGTTGCTGCTGGCTGCACGGACACACAGGATCTGTAGGAGTTCTGTCGTCCTTTGCTGCCGACTGCTAAAACGGGGCAGAGACGAGTTTCTCTGCAGCTTCAGGGAGAAGCACAGGATCTGGCGGAAGAGTTCTTTTGTCCTTTCTGCTGCCGACTGCTCAGACAAGGTGGGGGTGGAAATGAGGGGGGTGCCACAGTAGCAGAAGAGGTGCCAAGGCCACATGAAATGGCCTGGTGGGACAGATTCAGCCCACAGCCTTGTGTTTGGCAAATTTTGCTATTCTCAGTGAACACCATAGATTTCAAGCACTAAGAACGCCAGGAACCAGAGTTGTATATGTATTCTCTAGTATCGGGGAAGGTATTTCCCTGCTTGCTTTATGCACTCTCTCTTCACTTATCCAACAATCAAGAATGCAGACGATTGACCCCCTTCTCTGCGCTCTCTGTTTTTTCAGGATGTATTGGGAAGATGCCCCATTGTTGAGAGGAGCAGTCTTCTTTGTTGGGATGGGGCTTTGGGGAGCACACAGGCTCTTCTGTCTAAAGAACTCTCCAATATCTGTGCTCCCCTCATTTCTGAAGGTAAGTTGTGACATTATAAATGTTAACTTTGGGCTCTCCTCACCTTTGTAACCACTCTTTCACCTTCCCTGCCTGTGTGTTATGCTTTTTTAAAAACATTTTTCCAATTCCTACCTTTCCCAAATATTTTCAGGACAGACCAGTGATGCTGCTGGGCCCTCTTCCATTTTGCTGCTTCTTCAAGCTAGTTGGTTCTAATGAAATAAAAATGACATATCAGCATTTTTCTCTGCATCAATATCCTGGAAAATGAAGGGTTCTGCATCAATATCCTGGAAAATGAAGGGGGTTGGCCCATGACACCCTGCACTAACAGGAAGTCCTCAGTTTTTTTCTGCATTGAGGACATCTTGTGGCAGAAAAAAGTAATGCAGTGCACTGCTCTGGATTGAAGCTGCATTTTGTAGCTTGAAATTTTTTTTTCTGCCTTTTTTACCCATGTTTTTTTGTATGTATTCTTTTCTGCATTGCCATTTTATATACACTCACTGGCCACTTTATTAGGTACACCTTGGACCCACTTTTGCCTTCAGAACTGCCTTAATTCTTTGTGGTATAGATTCTTTTGTTTATGGTTTACCTGGTGTTTGAACTGAACATTTTGCATTCCATGCCTTTTTGCTAATGCCAGACTACAGAACTTCTCATTGATCTATTTATTTCAAATTTCTGGTTAGGCTATGAATTGTCCGAATGCTGTGGTTTCCTATGAGATTGTCCTGTCCATCACACGACTCATAAAGAAGTATGGGAGAGAACTGCAGGCGGCAACGTGGGATGTGCTCCTGGCTGTCATTGAAAGGTTGTTCCAGCAGCTGCAGGTACTCAACTGCTGAAGGGAGCCAATTTTCATGCATTTACAAAATGGATAATAGTATTTTATCCCCTTGAATGGTCACCTTTTTATATGGACTGTCAGCTTGGCTTGTGTTGCAACTTTTGACTAAAAGTGGAGCTGAACTCAAAGTATATATTTAAAATGTAGGAAAATTTAGAAATATTAAAGGAGATCCAAAGTCACAGCATACCCTCTTCAGTTGGAAACCAATAAATGATTTTACATTTTGACCTTAAATACACTTTAATTGTAGCCAAGAAAATACCCTGAAAAATATACTTTTATTTATTTTTATTTTTTTTCTGAAATTCCCTCTAAAAAAAAATAGCAGTGCACTTCTTGGTAAATGAGTGTGCTTAGACACCCCCCCCCCCCTTTTAACATTCATCCTATTGATTGTATGTGTTATCCTGCCCCTTTCAGGATAACACATCCTGCCCCTTTAGGCCCCTTTCACACTGCTGCGACTTGAAAGTTGCGTGATTTTACCACGCTTTCACTGTGTCTATGGACCTCAACTCGCATCATTCGGACTAGTACAGGGACTACTTTGAAGTCGCACATATATGAATGGTACTCATTGAAATTCATGAGTCATGACCCGTCATGTGACTTTCCAGTCCCAAGTCGCAGGACAAGTCGCACAAGTGTGAAAGGGGCCTTAAGTGCCAAAGATTGTATGGCCCTTGTAGTGTCATTTGCAGACATTCAAGCAATTTATCAAGTTTGAATTACAGGTACTTCTTATTTTTATAGACTTCCTTTAATATATCATTTATTCTTTGCTGATTTCAGGTTCTCCGCAGTCCGGAGTTGAAGGCTGCCATACACAATTTGCTGACCGCAGTGGAGGAGCTCTATGACCAGAATGATTTCCATGGGGAAGAGCAGAGATTTTTTGAACTGGTGGAGAGACACTCCGATGATCGGCCTGTGAGTTTCTATATTGTTTCCACTACTGGATATTCTGCTTTATAGTCTTCCTAACGTTTTTGATGTTTTATTCAGGGAATGCAATCAATGCATTATGCTGTAGACAGCCAACTTGGCCATAAATCACAAAATTCTCCCTTCAGTTTATTGGTGTATTGAGGATCCGGTCTGTAATGGCTACCCTAGAATGGACACCAGAAATGCTTGCTATGTCGCATTGAGTCTCAGCATGTTTAACCACTTGACCTCTGGAAGATTTACCCCCGTTCATGACCAGGCCATTTTTTGTGATACAGCACTGCTTTACTTTAACTGACAACTGCGCGGTTGTGCAACGCTGTACCCAAATAAATTTATGCCCTTTTTTCCCACAAAGTATTCTTTCTTTTGGTGGTATTTGATCACCTCTGCATTGGGGTTTTTTTTTTTTTGTGCTATAAACAAGAAACGGACTATTTTGAAAAAACAATATTTTTTACTTTCTGCTATAAAACATATCCAACAAAAAAGTAAATCTAATTTCTTTATAAATTTAGGCCAATATGTATTCTGCTACATATTTTTGGTTAAAAAAAATAAATAAATCCCAATAAGTGTATATTGATTGCTTTGCGCAAAACTTATAGCATCTACAAACTATGGGATATTTTTATTTTTTTATTGGCAGCGATCAGCGACTTTCAAAGTGGGACTGCGATATTGCAGCGGACAATTTGGAGACTGTCACTTGACACTTTTTGGGGACCAGGGACATTACAGGGATCAGTGCTAAAAATATGCATTGTCACTGTATTATTCCCACTGGGTGGGAAGGGGGTTAACATCAGGGGTGATCAATGTGTTAAATGTGTGATTTGGTCTGTGTTTGGGTACTGTGTGGGAGGTGCTTTTTACTAAGGGAAGACAATGATCCAGTCCTGGTTTGCAGCAACGTGGGATCCATGCCTTCCCTACTGACAGAACGGCAATCTGCCTTGTTTACATAGGCAGACTGCTGTTCTGCCTGTGTCCTCGATCATCGGCGGGTGCTGGCGGACATAGAGTCCATGGTACCCGCTGCTGGCTCCTGCTATGTGTGATCACAGCGGGAGCAAGTGTCCGGCGGCACACATGCCCGGAATAAGCCAGATCCCGTGTGGGTATATAAGTGGTCTGGCGCACAGATGCCACCCTGTAGCAGTAAAACTGCTATAGGGCGGACCTGAACTGGTTAAAAACCCTCTATGCAATGTAACCCATTCACCTCACTTCTCAATAAGGGGGTGAAAAGAAGGTATTCACCAACTGTGCAGTTTCCAGCTGTCAGCCTAGTGACATAACAAACAGTTGTAACATGGTTACAGAGCAAATGTCTGACCCCCAAACAAGACAACCTTTAAGATAACCAGTCAGATCTTTCTCTTTTTCTTTTTTTTTTTTTTTTTTCTTTTTCTCTCTCTTTCTTTACCTGTAAGTGCCTCCTATTACTCTGCCTGAGACCAGGGCTGATGACTTTTTTTTCCCTCTTCCTGTAGCTCCAACAGTGTTGGTTATCAGCCCAGAGGTCAGCAGGAGGAAGGTCAGCCTACACGGGAGTCTACAGCCTGTAACTGGACTGACATTTCTGCTCTGCTAGGGATAGAATACAGATGACTAACAGAACATACAGCTATGCCTGAAAAATAAGGCTGCACTTAAAGTGGATGTAAACCCTCTCCTATACCTAGTTAAGTGAACAGCCAGGGATGAAACAAATCTCCCTACAAAAGTTTTACATGTATATCTGTTACCTTCAGCTTGCTATATTCTTTAGAATTCTTACATCAGGTTAGAATTTTCACTTCCTCGTTCAGCTGTAGGAGTGGATTCTTGGCTTACACTGGGATCCAGCTGATTGGAGGAAAGGCACACACCCAGCCCCCCCTCCACATAGGCAGAGGAACGAAGATACTTTCAGGGCTATGCCAAGATGTCTGCTAATCTATAGCAACCTCCCACGACACATTTTCAGCTGCTTTTCTCTCCCATCTTGGAGAACTTGTCATTGTCACTGATAACGAAAACGCAGAAAGACACGGGACTTGGTGCTTTGGAGAGAGCTAAGGAAACACTACATATATATGTGCCTAGGTCAAATGTTATGAATTTGGTTTACATCCACTTTTAGAGTGGATATCTGATTTTTACAAATGCCTACTCCTGACTGGTTCCATTTAAAATACAATTTTAACCTGACATCCTACATACAATGAACGGTACTTCTAATAATGGGATGGCAAAAGGTCAGTATCCCATTAATGCTGATCATTTATGATTTTGTGTCCTGTCCTCTCTGGGAGAGTGGAAGAAATTTGGTTGCTCCTGACGGCAATCAACAAAAAGCAGATCTTCAGACACCTTAAATGACTTACACTATTATGGTGGATGGATTGGCTGTCAGTCTGTGGATATGGGGTGACAGTGTAGCGCTACTGAGGAATGTGAAGTATATCACGTAGGTGAAAAACCTTGGAACAAATGTAATAAAACAAAATATTAAAACTGAACAAAAATCAACAAAACTGTATGCAACACAGTAAGTGTGTGTAACGTAAAGTCCACAAAGGTGTAGAAAAATGTGTTCTTCCCGTGGTGGTATCTTCAATTACAAGGAAGTATTGAAATGCTTGTCTATAGTCATTTTTATTGACGCTTCAGAGGTAAATAAATACTCTTACCAGCTAGACCACCTAGTGTCGAAATGCGTTGGGCTAGCATTCCTTGTATCCCACATTGCCTTCATTTTTTATCATCCCTTTATTGTGATCACTTTTTATTGTACCAGTGTTTGTCTATTGACCTTTTATCATTAAAACCATCTTGGTTTGACCTGCACCATTGGAGGAGTCCTCCCTCCGTTTTTACATGTTTATCCTTTGGAGCCATTGCGGGAACAGTTTGGGTGACGATCGCTTGGCTGTAGAGTACCTGTTGAATCCACGGACCGAGAGCTGAGGACACTGTATTGGACCTGTTCCATTCTTCTGTGTCCAGTACTTGAGCAGCATCTGATCCACATTCCATAGGATCCCAAGCCTGTATGACCCCTTTGTCGTATGACACTTGGGGTCCACCGTAGCTGGTAAGAGTATTTACCTCTGAAGTGTCACTGAAAATGACTACAGACAAGCATTTCAATACTTCCTTGTAATTGAAGACACCACCACGGGAAGAACATTTTTCTACACCTTTGTGGAGTTTACGTTACACACACTTACTGTGTTTCATACAGTTTTGTTGATTTTTGTTCAGTTTTAATATTTTGTTTTATTACATTTGTTCCAAGGTTTTTCACCTACATGATATACTTCACATTCCTCAGTAGCTCTACACTGCCACTCTATTATTCATCTGGAACCTTGTATGTTTGAGTGTTGGCAGCTTTTTCCATTTATTTTATTTATTGTTTACCATTGACGCTTTAGCGCAGTCATTTCGCACATAGTCTATGGATATGTACAGATGCCACAAGCCATGAGAAGATATGGTGATTGCATACGTAAGGAAATGTTTTCAATCACAACTGCTCCCACCAAGATAAACCATAGATGCTGCATGTACCTGGATTTAAAAATGACTTTGCATTACCTTCTTTAGCTGGCTTTTGGCAGCTCTTGCATGCCCATTGCATTTTGAGGAACGGAGTATTATGAATATTGGCAAAGTCATCTGAATATATGAGTATAGGGTGAACCTATGAGCTGTATACTGCTTTAGTCATCAGCATGGGTCCTAAAGACTTTTATAAACCTCCTATAATGTTGAGTACTGGCTAGTACTTTTTTTTTTTTTTTTTTTTTTTTTTGCACTAGCAGGTACATTTTCAGGACAAGCTTTCAGGGGGTTCCTCTCTTCTTGGTCCAGGCAGTACTGGAATGAGAAGAAGGGATTACCCAGAAGGCTTGACATGAAAATTTAACTGTTCATGCAAATAAAGTACCATACAGTATTCAACTGTGTTATTGAAAGGGCACTAATACTGCAAGAAGAGTATAAACGCTCATAAAAAGCATCTCCTACCTTACTATGTGTCATTGATTTTTATGGTATTTGTGTCTTTCTAGGCAGCCTCAGTGGTGAATCTGATAACCTACAGAGCTAAGTCCATCCACCCAGGGAAGGAGGGGTGGATACAGGATCTGCAGAGGCTGATGGATAAGTATTTCAGGTCAGGACCATTTAATTAGTAACTTTCTACCTATCAATTGTCCAGCGTTTAGGGCGAAGTAAATATTGCTACATTCCTGCTAAGCTGTCACTGGATAGGAGCAGATTAAAAGCGTATCTAAATCCCCCAAAAATGTAATCTGTTGCAGTTAACCAGCTGATAAATGAGATGGCTGGTGCATTTCTATTTATTTGTAACACTGAGACTAACGCGCTTCCTATTCTAGGATGCCAACGTTCACTGCCCTGTATGTATGGAGGAAGCATTGTCACACTAGAATAGGGCCACTAGAGCTACATAGTGCAAAAGCGGGCCCTCAGGAGTTCTAGAGCTCATGGAGGGTTATGGATTCTTTTTGGAAAATAAGGATGATATTTAGTGTCAATTTAAACAAATTATTTTTTCTTGCTGGTTAGCTTGCAAGTGTGGTAGGGACCCCTTTGTGTCATTTTGTAGATAACATTGCACGTGTGCACCTCTCCCCGCTTGCTAGTTTAAAGCTGATCAGAACACCTACCTCGTTTTGCTTTTTTTTTTTTTTTTTTTTTTTTTTTTTAATGGCTACCAACATGACCATTACATGGCCAAAGATTTGAAAGAAAGATAGTTATTTAATGTATCAGCTCAGCTTACAGGAGGTGACATTGATTTCTGGCATGATTAACCAGTATTTGGTGTACTTGCTGAAAATATGCCTATTCTGAAAAAAGAAAACAAATGCATCTAAGGACTGGTAAGCTGCAATATATTACATTTTTGGGTTTGGATACACGTTAAAGTTCACCTTTAGGCTACTTTCACACTGAGGTGCCTGTAAAGCGCCTCTCCAGTGTGAAAGCCCGAGGGCTATCACACTGGAGCGGTGCGCTTGCAGGACGGGAAAAAAGTCCTGCAAGCTGCATCTTTGCAGCACTATAGGAGCGGTGTATTCACCGCTCCCGCAATAGGAGCGTTGTATTCACCGCTCCTAAAGCGGCCCTTCCCATTGAAAACAATGGGGTAGCGCTGCAAACCCGCCAGCGGGCGGTTTTAACCCCTTTGCAGCCGCTAGTGGGGGTTAAAACCACCCCGCTAGCAGCCGAATAGCGCCGCTAAAGCGGCACTAAATATAGCGCCGCTTTACCGCCGTCGCCCCAGTCTGAAAGTGGCCTTACATTTTTTTTCTGTGAAGTTGAACTAATGCTGTGCACCCTCTCCAATCTCCGGACTGCTGGACCAACTACACTTGCCTCCCTTGAGGCAAGTACAGCAGGGGCCCGGGGATGGTGTATGGTGCGAATTCACCTTTTTTACATTTTTTTTCTGTAATGGTGAATTAACACTGTAAGGTCAAAAATAGACTAAATTAACACCTTTCCGCCCAGCCTATAACATAGTGACAGGCGGGTGGGAATTTCCTCCCTCAGAGTGGACGCCATATAACATCCTCTCAGAAGGCGGGGATGCGCAGCAGAGAAATCTGTAACCGGACAGATCCCTGAGATATGTAGTCCAAGCACATAAACATGCAAAGCCATTATCAGTCTGAGGGGCTACTCATCCCACAATCCCTTTTTGTTTGGTTCACAAAAATGTCACTTGATAACACTGAGCACTAGAGGGAATCTATAGCTTTCCTACAGACTAAATATACACTTATTTGGGTCATTTTCACCAAGGAAATGTAGCAGATACATTTTGACCTAAATTTATGAAGAAAGATTAATTCTTTGCAAAAGTTTTTAAAACCGTGAAAACAAAAGTTTTCAAAAACTTGTTTAGCTAAAAAAATAAATAAAAACCTGGTGATTAAATGCCACCAAAAGAAGGCTCTATTTGTGTGAACAAATTGATAAAAATTTCTTATAGGTACAGTGTTGCATGACTGCACAATTGTCATTCAAAGTGTGACATCACTGAAAGCTAAAAATTGGCCTGGGCAGGAAGGAGGTAAATGTGCCCGGTATTGAAGCAGTTAGTGTATCGTCTAAGCAAACTTTTTGGATAGAGTGGTCTGTTGTCGCAAGAGATTCATCCAGTGTTTGTGCTGATGACCATTGACCAGTACAGAGAGATGGAAACTTTTTTTCAGTTGTCACCAGAACATGAAGTGAGAGGAGATCTCAGAGGAGCACCTGTTTAAGGTTGGAGAGACTACTTCATTTTCTGTCTTCACACAGGGAGTGAAGGGAAATCTTCCCAACAGGACACTGACAATCATAAAAACCTAACCAGTTAACTTTCTCCATTCTATCCAGAAGAAAACTGTTTGACTAATACATTTTTAAAAAATTCAGTTGACCTGGATAACTGAATAATACATTTCCATGATTTCATATTTAGTTTTTTTTTTTTCTTTTTTTCATCGAGGGACACAAACTGAAAAATCCTCAGCCTATTTCTAATGTTCAGAAGTTGTACATACAATGTTAAAAACTCTCAGTGAAAAAAAAATGGTGCAGCAATTGCATTGGGAGATCTCTGCTCACTGTAAAATGCTCTTCAGACCTTAAGCCTTTTTGTTTGGATACAACGAATATGCAGTCTATAATCATTCCTGTTTATCAATACCATATCAATGCGTCATTTCTCTTTTCAGGAATGAAGCCCGATGTGTTGTACGAATGAAAGTCTTGGATGTCCTATCCTTTTCATTGAGTATCAACAGACAATTTTATGAGGTTTGTTTTTGGATACTTTTTGTATTATAAAACATCTGGGAATCCAGATGTTCATCCTTTTTAGAGGGAAGTCCTCAGCAAGCTGGATAAAAGGGTTGTCAACATATTTTTGATACCCAAAACCTAGACTATGCCAGTCAGTACTGTTAAATCATTTATTAAGAAGTGAAAAAATGAATGGATCTCTTGATGCCAAGCCATGGTCAGGTAGACCAAGAAAGGTTGCAGCCACAACTGCCAGAAGAATTGTTCAGGATACAAAGAAAAACCCACAGGTAACCTCAGGAGAAATACAGGCTGCTTTGGAAAAAGACGGTGTGGTTTCAAGGAGCACAATATGGTACTTGAACAAAAATGAGCTACATAATTGAGTTGCCAGAATGAAGCCTTTACTGCACCAATGCCACACAAAAAGCCTGGTTACAATATGCCCAACAACATCTTTACATGCCTAACCGGGCTTTTTTTGTGGCATTGGCACAGTTAAGGCCTCTTTCTGGCAACTTGACCGTGCAGCTCATTTTTGTTAAAGTATAGCGTATTGTGCTCCTTGAAACAACCACACCGTCTATTTCCAGAGCAGCCTGTATTCCTCCTGAGGTTACCTGTGGGTTTTTCTTTATATCCTGAACAGTTCTCCTGGCAGTTGTGCCTGCAATCTTTCTTGGTCTACCCGACCTTGGCTTGGTATCAAGGGAATGTTCCACTTAAGTGTATGAACAGTACTGAGAGACATATTCAAGGCTTTGGATATCTTTTTATATTCTTTTTCCATCTTTATAAAGTTCTTTTACCTTGTTGCACAGATCTTCTGACAGTTCTTTTCTGCTCCCCATAGCTCAGTATCCAGCCTGCTCAGAGCATCCACGTGAGAGCTAACAGACTCATTGACTAAACAGACATGAATTGCGCTTAAAAACCTTTTTAACCACTTACGGACCGCCCACCGTCGTTATACATTGGCTGTTTGAAGAGGGATATCGTTGTTATGGCAGCAGCTAGCTACCATAACCCTGATAACCTCTTCTTCAGCGGGCGGTCTGCTTTCAGATAAGAGTGAACCCTGGCTGCCTTACTTTTAAGGAGTGAGGCTTTTTAGCATGGGGACCATGTGGCCCACCCCATGTGACTGCGTTTGTGTGGCTGTAGCATTGATATGTGGCAGAGCAGTGACATTATCTATCCACCTGAGTAAGTACTGACACCATGCAAAATTGGAGCTTATATAGGCTGGACTCCTGCAGTGAGGAAGCATGTAGAGTTGGGTTTGTGTGACTAGAGGGAAAGAATAAGTCAGGAGCCACTGTGACCTTATGAGTGAAGTGACAGTGTCTCATGATCAGGGCTAAAAAAGTTTTATAAATGTATAAAAAGGTAAAAATTTTATATTTCTTATATTTACTTCTACTGTATATACAGGTTTAGGCTCCATTTTACACATTTTCAGTTTCTCCATATTGCCTACAGAGCTGAATAGCTAAAGCTGAAATTTACATCTGCAAATGATTGAGTCACACCAGTGACTCATTCCTACCCCTCCTCCACCTTTTGGAAACCTCCAAATGAGAGTTCAGTTTGAAATCAAGTGCCTGAAAGGAGATTACTGCCGTGCACTGCTAATTTAGAGAACCCATAGTGCTCTGAGAATCCTTTTTCTTTTATTAAAAGTTTATAAAACCGATATTGTGTGTGTTTGTGTACATCTGACATCTCCTTGAATTCTTCTTCCGATTTGTTTTCAGGAGGAACTGATAGAAAAGGTGGTGACTTGCCAGCTGGCACAAATCCCAGAGGATAAAGATCATCAAGTCCGAAAGTTGGCCACACAACTCTTGGTTGACTTGGCAGAATGCTGCCACTCTTGCCATTTCAACAGTTTAATGGATATCATTGAGAGGGTAAGGCTTTGCCTTCTCTACAGATAAGTAATTTATTTTGTGCTTTTTGGAATTGCATAGTACAAAGATATTCCAGAGCAATATCCAGAATGCGTGGGAGAAATTACACTTTAAAACTACTACCACAAATCTTAAAGCCCAGGCAGTTATAAAAGACACAACTGAATGCAGCTCTGTAATCATTATATCATTGCATGTATTTGTTTTCAAGTTTAGGTCATTGTTTACAGAAAGTATTTGTTAGAATACATTTTTTTTTTTTTTTTAAATTAAGGTAATGCAAGTATCTGAATTTGACCTGGTATCAGTCTCCTGCATTCATTGTATGACAATGCTGGAGTGTGAATGAAAGAAGCAGTACAAGAAGCCAATGGTTCTTCTAAATGGAGAAGACAGTGTGACCAAGAGATGAGCTCCTCACTGCACTGCTTCTCCTTTCACTGTCCAGTCATAGGCTGGTGTGGGTGCAAGATGACCAAAGTTCAGCAGGGTTGAATGATTCTAACGATCAGATTCTGCATCTTTAATGGCAGAAAAATGTACTATGGGGGAAATTTCTGGGTTGAATGTGAATATTGCAGCAAAACCTGGTCTTGCTATTTTATCCTTTTTTATTGGGCCATCTATTTTATTGCAATGGTTTTAAATATTCTAGGGGTGGTGTTTAGTCAGAAGTCAGTTAACCTATGTTTTTGGGTTGTGTGAGAGTGGGAATTCCAGGAAGAAATGCTCGCAAGCCTGAAGCGAACATGCAAGCAGATTGGCACATCTGTTTTTGCAGCGAATCTCCACATCTGGCTTGCAGCTATAAGTGGCATTTGTTTGCACAAACACATTTTAATTCCATGGATAGGAAAAAATACAGGCATCTCGTATAGGGATCACATTGTTCCATGATACTGGTCCAGGTTAGGACCAGTTGAAAAAATACATTTTGTCTTGAGAATTTATCTATCCCAGAGGGATGTTGCCTTAGACACTAAAGGTTGTGGGTCAGGCTCCAGCATTAAAATGCAGTCCTGACTCCAGTTCATAATATGTGGATCAAAAATCCTTCCTCTACTAGGCTGTAAACATTTAATTTTTTTTCTTCCTTTCTGTGTTGTCCTACAAGCCATGCTCTAGAAGCCAAGGGGTACAAAACTTGCAATGATGAAAGCCAGCAATCTGTAAACTGCTATAGAATTATATAATTTTATATGTGCTGTAAGCCAACATTTCTAGATGAACAGTCAGCCACAAGGGTACGAAGGAATCCTTTGTATTACTCATGCAGTGATTAGTAAAGGCAGGCACCCTTCCTTGTGCCCTTTTTTTCTTAGGTTTATGTTTGTGAATTATATTTTTTCTTTTTTAGGTTGTGACTCGATCCTTGTCCCTTCCTGCGGACTCTACACAGGATGCATCATCTTTGGAAGATGTAAAAACATCTGTGTTGGGCCTAATGGTCATCCTTCAGGTGGGAACCGGCCATTTTCTCTCCAGATGTGTACTAAGGCAAATAGTTATTCTAAGGTAGTGATATGAACTTCTCTATGTGCAGACCAAGCTATACATTCTCCCTGCCAGTCATGCCATACGTGTGTACGAAATGATGGTCAACCACATTCAGCTTCACTATCTGAACCTGTACAGTTCTCCAATCTCCAGCAGCATCAGACTACAGGTCAGTCCATGTCATTCAGAGCACTGTGCGATGAGTCCATATAGCGCTCTTTAGGGAAATTGGTAACCAGAATATACACATGTGGTGTGTGTTTAATCCTCTTTCCTACATTTTATTTTTTTTTCCCCTCAAAACAAAAGGTGTTTGACTTCTTCTTGCACCTGCGGACGGACTCTCTGAAGCGTATTGGTCTCCCCAATAAGGATGGAGCTGTGAGGTTCAGCCCATACTGTCTGTGTGAGTCTGTGTAAGTGTCATCTGACTAGTGCCTCTTTCCTAGACAAAAACCACCAAATCTATAACCACTGGTCTATTGGGCTGTGTTTATACTAAACAGTTTGTCGAGTACATATTATGGCTACCCTAAACATGACGTGATCTTTGCCCAATTCAGCCAGGAGCAACCCAACAAATGGTTGCCTGGTAACCACCCTGCCTTGGTTGATGACCAAAGATTTCCATAAATTGTTTCCTCTGTTTTCTGCACAGATCATAAATGTACCTGCTTGGTCAAAACGATCATGCGCCTATGAAGAAATATCCAAGTCCAGCCAAATTATATTTGTTGGTTTTGGCTATAGAGAGGGAAGATGAGAACCTTTGTTTGGGCTTCATAGCTTGTGTCCCTTGCTGGAGAGATCTCTCCTCATTTCCGGTCTTGGTGAGAATCTCCTCAGCGAGGGCGCAGTTTATCTTAAAAGCCTGACAAAGGTTCCTGATCTCCATCACTACAAATTAAATGTTGTTTTTTTTTTTTTTGTTGTTTTTTTTTGTCTGCCTTGTTGGCATGCTGGCAGCTAAAGCAGGACACCATTGCTGCTTTGCTCATTCATCAGAAACATTAAGGTTTGTATCTTGATTATCACCAGTAGCTTCGCAGCAGTGTTTTATAGCTTTAGAGGTTTTGGCCTAAGGCAGGGATCTCCAAACTACGGCTCTCCAGCTGTTACGGAACTACACGGTCCCATAAGGCATTGTAAAACTGACATTCAGACATGACTAGGCATGATGGGAATTGGAGGGCCATAGTTTGGAGACCCCTGGTCTAAGGGGTTGGAGGTAGAAATCTACAACATGGAGATAAGAAAATCAAATGTGTCCCTGGTGTGTAATCTCCCCTTTCCATCTTAAAGGGTAAGTTCACCTTTACAGAAAATCTGTAAGGTGAACTTGCGCTGGACCCCCTCCCCTAGTCCCACGATCCCCTGCTGTCAGGCACCAGGACCCCACTTCACCGGTTTGGGCATTTGAGATACTCCTGGCTTTCTCTACTTCTGGTTTTCTCTCCTCCGGCGCTGACAGGTTGGGCTAGACAGTTTCTTTTTGGTCAGTGCCATCCGTGATGTTGCTGACCAGTTAGAATGCCCCCTATCTGTAAATGTTGAGAGGTACGGATAGATGATTAAGCCAGGGAGATTTCAAATCCCTGGACTGGTGAAGTGGTGTCCTGGTGTCTGACAGCGGGGGATCGTGAGACCACTGGTACAGCAGGACAATGGGGAGGGGGTCCAGTGTAGGTTCCCCTTACAGATTTTCTGTAAAGGTGAAAGGTGAACTTACATTTTAAAGTATGAACCCTCACCTTTTGTGTAAATAAAAAAAAAAAAAAAAAAATCAGTTTAAAATAGAAATGAAAGACAAAACATTTGTGTAGACATATAAAAAAAACTTTATAAATTCTTCTTTTTTTTTTTTTTAAGTCCTCATATACTCCTATACATGATCATGTTCTCAGCTGCAATAAGGATCTTGGAGAGCTGGGAGAGGGGAAACAGCAGCACGCTGATCTTCAGTGAGTGACTGTGCAGAGGGGGCATGTCGGCACTAGTCCCAACACAGCTAGAGAGCTGACTAATGCCTAGTGTGTCAGTTTTAGATAGGAAAGCAGAGTGACTGGCAGAAACACCAAGTATTTCACATAAAGGAATCAATGCAAAGAGAACAGGCTACGTCCTCCAAGTACATGGTACAGCAGGCACATATCGGGAATATGAAGTGTTGGGTTTACATATTCTTTAACCTAGGTAATGATGTGCACATTACAAAGTAGTTTTGAGGCTTTAAAGGGGCGAAGTGGGCTGAAGTATCCCTTTGTAAAAACACAATTGTTGCGCTAGGGTGTTCCAGCAGGCAAAACTGTGTTATCTGGGATAATGAAAAATGTGGTGTCAGAATATTGAACAATATAGTCCTATATAAGTTCTAACCAGTGGGGGGTAAAGAGTCACTATTAGAATTGTATCTGTATATATAATACAAGGATATATAGTTATGGATGACTCATGGTGGGGATGATGGGTTTTACAAGGAAGTCCATAGCCTGGGCAATGACCACAGTGAGTACGGCTGACTTGTCCATCTTTTGAAGGATCCTTTTAACTGCTCTGATCTCTGTTAGGATTGAGCCTGAGAAGAGGCCACCAGAAAGGAAGCCCGGCGGCACACTGTCTCCCCCCTCTGGAAGCCCCAGCCTCTCTTCCCAGGGCGGTTGTCCTCGATTGGGCTGCCTGCATTTCTCTCTGGCTTTTGGGGTCATTCTGCAATGTTTAAAGCAGGTGTAGTATTACATTCTCCAAAGCAGATCTGATCACAGGTCTGTTCCAGCTGTATTCAGGTCTCTTCCTGGAGACTTTAATTTCTGTATAATCACTACTCTTTCTCTTGTAGGAAACGGACTGGACAGTCCTCAAACTGGTTCTCAATAAACTGCCTGAGTGTCTTCGTTATAAACTCCTCATTCTGTCCTCACCCTGTAACATTGACCAGCTTTCTGCATCTCTCTGTACTATGGTGAGTCAAACTACATAGTTTATACATTGCCCATCTGTTAGACTCGGCTCAACACTACCTTTATAGATACCTGCTGTAGGGCCCCACCCAATCTGTGCTGCCTGCATATGTAAAGGTTTAGCATAGGGAACTGACCTACCTGTTTTAAATATTGGTAAGTAAGGAGCCAAAAGGAAAGTGCAAACAGGGGGTGACCATCTCTCCACACTACAAGAAAGTATTTGAGTATACAGTACATAATAAATTATATATGGAAACTGCATAGATGTGAACGTGACCCATAGAAAATGGACTGTAGTGCTTTTCTGCACATGTGCAAACACACAGCAAAAAACGCATAGGTGTGAGCCTAGACCTAGGAAGGGTTTGTCTTCTCTCTCTGTTCAGATATTGTCATTATGTGGTGTGTGTTCCAGCTCTCAGACCGGAGTGCCAGTGATCGCTTGTATAATACTCCAGAAGGATTCAATCGTACTGAACTACAGCTGGCTGTGGTTCCTGTACTGACTGCACTGACCTCATACCATCAATATCTTGATATCACCAAACAGGTATTGTTTCTGGTGTTTTTCTTAAAGGCCTAGCAGTGAAAAAATGCTTTGTAACAGTAATTCTGACCAAACAATAAATATACAGCATTGTAATTATTATGTAGTTGTCATGCAGTATTTATAACCTTCCCTATTTGGATTCAGTCCAACTTTGGGGGGGCGATTTGACAGACATCTGTGCGGGTTCATGCACAGATGTCTATTTAAATCGCCCACGAAGTCGCCAAAAGTAGTGCAGAAACTATTTTTTGGAATCCGTGCAACGCTAAATCGCCTGAAAACTGCCCCAGTGTCAAAGGGGTCCTAATGCTAAGCAATTATATTGAATTCTATAGAAAGTGAAGTGTGTCAGACTACAAAGGGTAATTGTGTTTATTTTCTCTTCTGGTAGAAGGAAATGGTTCGCTGTCTGGAGACTGGCCTGATCTATCGCTGTGCCAAGCAGTGTGTGGTCGCTTTGTCCATGTGCATGGTAGAGATGCCGGGGATGCTGATCAAGTCCCTTCCGGTGCTCATTGTGAAGCTGACACATATCTCCGCCACTGTCACCATGGCAATCCCCATGCTAGAGTTCCTGTCTAGTAAGTTATTTAACATTCCCCCAATTCATCTGGCCCCCACACATAGGCTAGGAAAATCGGCCATCAGTCTGTAATATGTGGACGGACATGGTCAGCCATTATTTCTCCATATGTAGACTGTATACATAGTCCTCCATGTAGTTCTTTATACATAGTCCTCCATGTAGTTCTTTATACATAAAGTAGCATAGTGAGCTATCATAGGTTAACCATTATGATCATTTGCTCTATACTGCCAGAGGAAGACATCTAGTTTGCTATATCTAGATTAGCCATGGCTTATCAGGTTCATCATACAAGGAATAAACACTGTCAAGCCATTTTTTTTTTTTTTTTTTTGTAGATTAGCAAGTCAGGCACCTTGCACATCATCACAATATGAGTCCATTTTGTCGATCACCTCTGACTTCCAACATTCCAAACTTTTTCTAATGGTTTCTTTCAGCCCTGGTCCGGTTGCCACACCTTTATGGGAACTTTGCTGCAGAACAGTATGCAAGTGTGTTTGCCATTTCTCTGCCGTACACTAATCCCTCAAGGTGAGTACCTGTCCAAAACGCAGTTAAAGGGGGGGGGACATTGCAACAAAGCTGGAAGGTAAAAGAAGAGATCTTATTGATCTCGATCTCCACTCTACAGATATCTTCCTCACTTTACACTCCTTGTCCTCCTGCACAATCAATACTTCCCTCTTTTAACCCAGCTACCATAGAGGAAGTCGCTAAACTTTTTTCTAATGCCCACCTAACCTCCTGGACCCTGTTCCTTCTCAAATACTACAGTCACCATCTGGCTCTATCCTACACTTTAACGCCTATCTTCAACCTCTCACTCTACTGGCATCTTCCCCAACCCTCTAAAACATGCGCTAGTCACTCCCATACCAAAAAAGGCCTCACTAGACCCCACCAATCTTAACCTAAGACCCATCTCTTTACTCCCTTTTGCCTCCAAACTCCTTGGACGTTTAGTCTACAACTGACTGAGCGACCACCTCATTGAGAATAACCTTCTCAATCACCTTCAGTCTGGATTTTGCCCACAGCACTCCACAGAAACTGCCCTCCTAAAACTCAAACGACTTACTAACAGCCAAAACCAACGGTCATTATTTCGTAGTCTTACTCTTGGACCTTTCTGCTGCCTGTGATGCAGTTGACCACCCCCTCCTCAAAAAAAACCTAAATTTCCTTGGTCTCCATGGCTGCGCTCTCCATTGGTTCGAATTTTACCTATCTCATCGCACCTTCACGGTCACTTAAAAATCCACTTTCTCTTCTCCAGCTCCTCTTACCATTGGGGGTTCCCCAAGGTTCAGTCCTTGGACATCTACTATTCTCGATTTACACGTCCTCCCTGGGTCAGCTGATAGCCTCCCATGGCTTCCACTGCCATTTATATGCTGATGACACCCAAATCTATCTCTCTGCCCCTCAGCTCACCCCATCAGTCTCTTTACGCATCACTGATTTACTAACAGACATATCGGCCTGGATGTCAAACCACTTCCTCAAACTGAATCTATCTAAAACTGAGCTCTTAATATTACCTCCACCACATGCCCCTTCCCCTGACTTCTCTGTCAAGATCAATGGCACATCTATCAGTCCCTCCCCACATTCCAGGGTGCTAGGGGTAACCTTAGACTCTGAACTATTCTTTTCAGGCCCACATCAATCCCTGTCCGAATTATGCTGCCTTAGCCTCCGCAACATCTTTAGAATACGCCTCTTTTGAACTAATGACCCCACCAAGCTTCTAATTCACTCCCTGGTTATCTCTCGCCCCAACTACTCCAACTCCCTCCTCATTGGATTACCTTTACATACACTAGCCCTCCTTCAGTCCATAATGAATGCCGTTGCCAGACTCATCCACCTTACCAACAATTTGGTGTCATCCATCCCTCTCTGCCAATTACTCCACTGGCTTCCACTCACCCAACAAATAAAATTTAAAGTACTAACAATTTACAAAGCCATCCATAACTCTGCCCCCAGCTACATCACTAACCTAGTCCCAAAATATCAACCAAGCTGCTCTCTTCGGTCCTCCCAAGACCTCCTGGTCTCTAGTTCCCTTGTCACATCCTCCCATGCTCGCCTCCAGGATTTCTCCAGAGCTTCTCCCATCCTTTGGAACTCCCTGTCCAATTGAACCAACCTGTCCGACTGTCTCCTAATCTATCCATCTTTAGACGATCCCTGAAAACCCTTCTCTTTTAAAGAAGCCTATCCTGCCTCTAAGTAACACTGTTTTACTTCCTCCATCAGCTCATCCCCCACAGCTATTACCTTTTGTACCAATTGACCCTCCCTTTTTAGATTGTAAGCTCTAACGAGCAGGGCCCTCCGATTCCTCTTGTACCAAATTGTAATGTAACTGTAACATCTGTGTTTATTTTGTTAAGTGCTGCGCAAACTGTTGGCGCTATATAGATCCGGTATAATCATCTTACCGTAAGGTTGTGCGTTCCTTTAATGTGCTTTAGCCATGTTATTTGCCCATAAAGTCCTCCCTTGTGTAGACATCCAAAAGTCCAGAGATGTCAACACATCTAACAGACTCAGAGCTGTTACTCAGGGTACACACTATATAGCATTCATCTTCACTATGCCCACTTGGCAGCTACATATAAGGTTATGTAGGGAGGTGAGGATGGGGGTCAAGGAGCTGGTCCAGCACAGACAGTTATTAGTTATTCCCAGAAGAGGGCTATGATATGCAGGAAGGGGGGTGTGTTACTGTGAATTTTACTTTTCTAAATTAATCAGATTCGCTAGCAGATTCCAAGGCGGACTGCAAGTGAATTAAGGAAATGTTCATGGAAGGGGAAAACGCTACAAGTAAGAATTTGGGATACTTGACTTTTCTGTGCTTTTCCATGCAATTTTCTTTCTTTGGTGACAGGGTCACTTTAAATTACTGGTACTCTTTCCACCAGATTCTACTTTGCAGGTCCTTCTTTCTTCCCTTCCGCTCCCTCTTGGCAGAGAGCTGCAATTTGGAGGAAACCCATATCTGCTGTTGGGTATATAGAATTGGACTGTTTAGGGTAGAGTTTAGTACCACTTTACATCATCAAAACTAGGACCATGGGGATGGGCATCACTATTTTCATTCTCAACAGTTATCCAAAGGGCACACAAGAGGCGGACATGTACTTTTTGTTGCCGTACGGCAGGCTTGGGTAGTTGCCAGTGCTCTGTTTTCTGTAGAGCTATATTACAGAAGTATTTGCAAAAATGTATCAGCCACACTCCATACTTGGCTCCTCTTGCTGTATATGTTGATTGTCAGCAAAGTGACCGCATACAGCACGTCCTCACCCAAAAACCAACCTTCCCCTATCCTTGTAAATGGAGAGTGGAGACTAACTATAGTAGCCAGCACCTGGATTGTCCATGTGTGATAGAAGGAGCTTTTGATTTGGGTATGTTCTTGACAGAAGCATTTGCATCACTCTGTAAATCTTTTTGGCATTTTAGCCTAAAGTTTCGTTTAGCTGTTCGGCAGGAGCTGACCGAAGCAGAGCCCTTAAAGCTGAATGCCAGGTAAACCACTAAAAACATGTAAAGCCTTTCCACAAAGCATAGCTAGGCAGGTGACCCGTGTATCTTATAACCGTATACTGTAGGAGGGATGCAGTAGTGCCCTCTCATCTCCCACAGCCTGCTGATTAGACCATTAAAGCAGCAGCAGACTGATGAGGTTATTCCTTTGCTTTCCACTTCTTTTAGTATGTTCCTTGTCGGCGAATTTTCTTGCAGATCATGCACACCTGATATAGGGGACCGCAACAGGCTTGTACCATGTCCATATCGGGTACTTGTGCTAGTTGCATTAGAGCATGCAGTTACTGATTTAAGAGTATAATGAATATAAAGCTACATTCATTTTTGTTTACATCTGTTTTTGCTTTTAATCATAGCATACAATTTAACAGTAAATTACTACTTCGTTTCCAGATTTAATCAATACATTGTGTTCCTGGCCCACCATGTCATTGCTATGTGGTTCATCCGATGCAGACTGTCTTTGAGAAGAGATTTTGTGCCTTACATAACTAAGGTAAGCTCCATTCCCTAGCTTGCAAACTGCTACATGTACTGGACCAATCACATGACTCACTCTGCCCTCCCTATAGGGTCTGCGCTCCAATGTTCTGCAGAGCTTTGATGACACTCCTGAGAAAGGGAGCTTCAGAGCCCGCAGCACCAGCCTGAATGAGAGGCCTAAAAGGTACGCTATGTCTATACCTGTTGGCTCCTACTGGGGAAATATTGAAGAAATACATTACCTAGAACGTCAGCAAGAAGCCAACACAGTGTGTGTGTGTGTGTGTGTGTGTGTGTGTGTGTGTGTGTAATAATATGGTCTTCAAGAAGTTTAGGCACTTTTTTTATAGTTAAAAAAAGTGCAAAACTTTTTGAATGAATTTGAAAATATATATATTTTCTCTATCTCCTCCTGATTTAAGTATAAAAGACTGGTCAGTCACTAGAAGCCTGCATTAGGAAAAGAGCTTCCCTGGTCATTGGCTTAGGTTTTTAAATTAGGTTTTGTATTTTATGCAACATATCCTGAAGGCCTGTCATCAAGTCTGCTGGCATTTTTGACTTTAATGAAAACTATATTGTATTTTTTTCCCATTCACACTGCAACGCAGTCTAGCGCTGTGCTAAAATGCAAACATCCTGCATTTTACGCAGCACACTGGCCGCAATCGCACTGCAATGTCAGGCAGTGTAGCGCATCGCCTGACGTTGTGAATGAAGTGTATGTTTTGTACACTTCAGATAAAGGGGCAGTGCTGTGTATTGTGCACCACACTGCCCCCTATCCAGCTGGCAATGCAGAGCAGCCAGAGCATTGATTCGCTTTGGCTGCTCTGCAGTACATGTGCGATTCACCCTGAGGGCTCATTCACATGGGGATGCTTCCCATGACTAAGCTACGTGGGCGGAGTGACACGTGTTGGCTGCGTGGCCTAATTGGAGCCCGGGCTAAAGCGGTCATACACAGCCTTACAGGCTTTTGCAGAGATGTGACTTCCAGGGCTTTTCCACTTGAGCCGCCAGGTGCTGTGTGCTGGTAGCCCATATAAATGTATGGGAACTCAATGGTTGCTCGCATACAGCTGCTCATCCCAATTTAACAGTGGTGTGGGGGAGCAGCCTCTAAACGCAGACAGTCGGCATTCGGGAAAGCTTGCCCACACCCACATGCCTGTCAAATTGGGACATGCAGGCCATTTAATGGGTTGCCTGCTAGCACCGCCTGGCGGCTCAACCCGCACAGCCCATTTGACTACGGGCCTTAGTGCCACTGTGAATGAGGTCTAAGAAACTTGCACTTATTTTTATGCTTGCTGTTCTGTACTTTTAATATGGAGACTTGTAGCCCTTAACTTTTTTTGCTTTCATTACACCAGGCAGTGTAGTGTAGAACCCATAAAAGTAAACTTAAAACTGTCTGGTCAATTTTTTATTTTTTATCTAGGACAAAACAAAAAAAGTAATTTATTGCAGCTTACCAGTCTAGATATGGTGGCTGCATTGGTTTTGGTTTTCTTTTTTCAGTACAATTATTGCCATTACATAATGGTTCCTGTTGACGCATCCATAAATATTGTATCCCTGTAACTTCTGTGCACTGAACTAAAATATTAAACAATGTTATCAGCTTTCCCAATTCTGATTAGTGAACTACGGAACACCTCCTCCTATGTAATGGAGAGGTGTTTGTAGTCTAAATCGGAAGAGCAGCCTAGGGTGACAATACTGCTTCTCCATACAGTACAGGGAGTTGGCATTATTGCCCTAGGACAGGAAGTGTTACTGGCAGGATCACCAGGTGAAAATAAAGGAAGAAAGCCTGGAAAAACAAATGTAGCCACTACAGCTAAGGGCTGGTATCCAGCAAAGTATTACATTTTTATTTTGGGTTTAGGTGCAATTAAAGTAGAATTCCTGGGCTAAACTTAAGTAGGGTTTGAGATCACACTGTACTGACTGTTGGTTGTAAGGCGCTGGTTAGGTAATGGTAGGATGGAAGAGTTCTCTTCCAATGTTTTCTGCCCCACTACACCTGAAAGGAGATGGTGAGCCCTTTTTTTATTTTATTTTTTTTTTTTTAGGGGCCTAGGCTGCTGCCTATGTGTACGGCCTTGAGGTTGTTTCCGAATGTACTAAAAAGGGGTAGCTGAGATGACTGTTGGCAGCAGTTCTGGTATTAGACTTATCCATGTGGGATTTTCCCTGTTCACCATCTACAAACAGTAGCAGCCCTGAGAAAGAGGGAGTCTTTTTTTCCCCCAAAACGCATTGGCTTGACCATCTTTTGCTACTTTCAATAATCTACAAACTTTTTATTCTTCTTTTTTTTTTTTTCATTGGATATTAGGTGCTCCCTCCTCTCCTCCTACCCCTTTTTAGTAGAGGAGTAATCTTAAAAATGCTCCCTCCTGTGCTGACTAACCTGTGCAAGAAAAATGGCTATCTCTATTCTCAGCCCCTCTGGTCCGGTCCCATGAGCTCCTCTTTCAGCTAATGGCCGCTGTATGGGAGAGAAGAATGCCTCCCATTGGCCCAGCCATTGACACAACACCCCCCCCCTGCAGCTGCCACTGGCTGACAGTGGGGAGCTGAATCGTGTGACTAGAACGGGCTGAAAATAGGTGATTATAGGACCCTCTCTTAGGTTGGTCAGCATAGGTGTTAGAAGGGAGGAAGGAGCATTGTTTAGCCTGGAATTCCACTTTTATATTTATATTAATATTCACCTATTAATGGAAACAACAAAAGCAATGATATATATATATATAGAGAGAGAGATATAGAGATTATATATATCTATCTCTAGAGAGAGAGAGAGAGATTGATTTAAGCCTGCCGATGAAAGCAATTCAAAGGTGCCATATCATTTGCTGCTGTTACAAATCTCCAAGAAATATAATATTTCAAATATGGAACAGTAACCAAGTAAAAAATGTGAAAGTGATCAAAAATGTGAATTGGGCTCAATGTTACAATGATCATTTAAAAAAGGAACAGTATGTACTGAAAAAGATACTATAGTTTTCCCTTTAAATTTTTGTTCATGTCCCTTATTTTCCTCCCACAGTGAGTTACACAAGAACCCATCATTTCCCTAATAGATATTTAAATGTCATTCTGTCAGTAAATTTGTTGCTGAGCTTACTGACATTTAAATGTCAACTACCTTTTTAGAACATTCTATAAAGTCAATTTTTTTCATTAGGAATTACTCATCCCCCCCCCCCTTTTTTTTTTTTTTTTTTTTTTTTTTTTTTTTCTTTGCATTAACCTTCAGTTCATTCTCCATGTGTTCCTTCTAAATGCTCTTCATTGTGATCATTTTCTGCTCAGTATGTTAACATGTGTTAGTTGTTGTAATTAAACCATACTGACATGCAGTGCCTGCTTTTAGGGAAGTCCTTTATGTAGTAAAAAGGTATGTTCCATCTTTGTCCCTTCACTCTAAGTGATATCATCCTGGTGCTATGTGACAAGTACTGTATGATTGGAATTCAGCCATGTGTCACTGGTCTTTATGGTGGAATCTTAAAGCGGACTTCCACTCAAAAGTGGAACTTCCACTTTAAGCACTCCTCGCCCCCTTACATGCCACATTTGGCATGTAATTTATTTTTATTTTTTTGGGGGGGGGGGGGGGAGTGGGTACCTGGTTTTGACAGGTACTTCCTGTCCCACTCCTCCACCGAGGTGCCCCTCCCTCTCTGCAATCTTCTGGGACACGTCACAGGTCCCAGAAGATTGCCTGGCCTCTAGGAGAGCGTAGCGCGACTGACACAGCCGGGCGCCCACAGTTGCAATGACTGCGGAGAGGAGGGGGAGAGGAGCAAGGCTCATTACCCCACATATCCACCTCTGACCTTGGCTAACCTTATAAAATACTTGGTCTTGTCCGGTAGAACCACGATGATGTCTCTGGTCTATTCACAGGTGGAGTTTCATTTTTTTTTTTTTTTTTTTTTTTTAATTTTGCCACATTTCACATGTCTATTGCTGGGATGGGAATAATAATTAGCCCAGCACAATGTTGGTTCCAATTATTTTATTGTCTGCCTTTCCTCTTAAATACCTCCGAAGGGGGGGGTGTGTATCCTCATTGGGACATTTTTCCATCATCCTTATAGTAGTACTCAGATGGCTGGACCACGAGTCCCAATCTGACATGTTAGTGGAGCTTTACCAGCTGAGGAACGTAATTAAAGCATTTTGAAGCAGACTCAGATTTGGCCCATGGTGAGGTATATAGCATCTGCCGTCTTGATTGACCCAGGGCAGATGTACTCAGCTGATCAATGGAGCCAAATGTATGACATGGATGTCTAAGAGTAGCCAACTTTACCTGACTACTACTAGGTGGTTGATGGGGTAGACTTCCCAAATGTGGGAACATCCTGGGAATTTTTCCTGACTTAAGAAACATTTGTGTTCTGGGGTATACTAGAAACCTGGCCCAACCTGTGTCACATGAAATGCAAATTGCCCTTAATTGAGCTTGTTTTTGTTTTTAAGCTAGCCACATACTGGTTGATTCATACAG
The DNA here is from genome assembly GCF_042186555.1 of Aquarana catesbeiana. Taxonomy (NCBI): domain Eukaryota; kingdom Metazoa; phylum Chordata; class Amphibia; order Anura; family Ranidae; genus Aquarana; species Aquarana catesbeiana. The sequence continues at coordinate 96,274,335 of NC_133329.1, forward strand.
CAATGTTTGAGCATATTGGTCAGGCTTGATTTAAAGCTGAACTCTAGGCACAAAAAGTACCGTATATTCCTCCAATAACCTGAAAGGATCTAAAACTGCTTTACCTTGTAAAAGTATCGGTGACATCACGGTGCTGTACATAGCTTGAGCAGAAGGAGGGACCCAGCAGACTCCACCCACTACAAACTGCTAGCAGACAACTACAGGAGGGGGTGGAGACTAGTGTGAGTGGTCTTTATTAGAGGAAACTGCTGCACAGAGGTAAAGTTTCACACAGGATTGCTGCACAGATTTGGAAGAAATACGCACCGCGCACCAAGATTCAAGTTTGCACACGAGTCTTGTGTTTCAACAATATTTGCTTATCTCAAAGTTCAGTTAAGCTGAACTCCAAACAGATGTAATAAAAAAAAAAAAAATAAAAATACAGTGCCTTGAAAAAGTATTCACACCCCTTGAAATTTTCCACATTTTATCATGTTACATCCAAAAACGTAAATGTATTGGGATTTTATGTAATAGACCAATACAAAGTGGCACATAATTGTGAAGTGGAAGGAAAATGATAAATGGTTCAAATTTTTTTACAAATATGAAAAGTGTGGCGTGCATTTGTATTTAGCCCCCCTGAGTCTATACTTTGTAGAACCACCTTTCACTGCAATTACAGCTGCAAGTCTTTTTGGGGATGTCTCTACTAGTTTTGCACATCTAGAGTGACATTTTTGCCCATTCTTCTTTGCCAAATAGCTCAAGTTCTGTCAGATTGGATGGAGAGCGTCTGAGAACAGCAATTTTCAATTGGATTTAGGTCTGGACTTTGGACCATTCTAACACATATATATGCTTTGATCTAAACCATTCCATTGTAGCTCTGGCTGTATGTTTAGGGTCGTTGTCCTGCTGGAAGGTGAACCGCCACCCCAGTCAAGTCTTTTGCAGACTCAAACAGGTTTTCTTCTAAGATTGCCCTGTATTTGGCTCCATCCATCTTCCCATCAACTCTGACCAGCTTCCCTGTCCTTGGTGAAGAAAAGCATCCCCGTGTTTCACAGTGAGGATGGTGTGTTCAGGGTAATGTGCAGTGATAGTTTTCTGCCACACATAGCGTTTTGCTTTTAGGCCAAAAAGTTTAATTTTGGTCTCATTTGATCAGAGCACCTTCTTCCACATGTTTGCTGTGTCCCCCACAATCCCACATGGCTTCTCAAACTGCAAACAGGACTTCTTATGGCTTTCTTTCAACAATGTCTTTCTTCTTGCCACTCTTCCATAATAGCTATATTTGTGGAGAACACGATTAATAGTTGTCCTGTGGACAGATTCTCCCACCTGAGCTGTGGATCTCTGCAGCTCCTCCAGAGTTACCATGGGCCTCTTGGTTGCTTCTCTGATTAATACCCTCCTTGCCCGGCCTGTCAGTTTAGGTGGACGGCCATGTCTTGGTAGGTTTGCAGTTCCATTTTCGGATGATGGATTGAACAGTGCTCCGTGAGATGTTCAAAGCTTGGGATATTTTTTTATTACCTAACCCTGCTTTAAACTTCTCCAACTTTATCCCTGACCTGTCTGGTGTGTTCCTTGGCCTTCATGATGTTTGTTCACGAAGCTTCTCTAACAAACCTGAGGGCTTCACAGAGCAGCTTTATTTATACTGAGATTAAATTACAAATAGGTGGGCTCTATTTACTAATTAATAGACTCCTGAAGGCAATTGGTTCCAATAGATTTTAGTTGGCGGTATCAGAGTAAAGGGGGCTGAATACAAATGCACGCCACATATTTGTAAAAAAAAAAAAAAAAAAATTGAAAACCATTTATCATTTTCCTTCCACTTCCCATTTATGTGCCACTTTGTGTTGGTCTATCACATAAAATCCCAATAAAATACATTTACATTTTTGTTTGTAACATGACAAAATGTGGAACATGTCAAGGGGTACGAATACTTTTTCAAGGCACTTTAAGGGCCAGTTCACACACCGTAGAAACGCAGTCCGGATGCGTTCCAGGTCCTTTTCTGCATGCACGTTTTTGATGCAGTCCAGTGCTTTTTTTTTTTTTTTTTTTTTTTTTTTTCCCCCCCCCCCCCTCTTTTTTCTTAACCTTAAATAAGGACAAGTGTGTTGCAGTGCGTTTTTGGTGCATTTAGGTGCAATTTTGATGCATTTTGCAGCGTTCCAGTACAGTCCGGTACAGAAAAAAATGCAGCATGTTCTACTTTTTTTTTCTGGAACTGGAACACACTGGAACTGACTGCACTGGTGTGAACTATGCCATTGAAAACCATATAACCTACTTTCCATGCGTTTTCGATGCAGAAAAAAATGCACTGGATTGCATGTGGTGTGAACTGGCCCTAAGTGTATTTTAAAAACAATTAGTGTAAGTACCTTATCAGCCTGTAATACCTTGTACAGTAAAATGTTGACTGGCAGAGGAAGTGGCAGTTCTTGGAGCCAATCAGGTTTACAGCAGTGCACATTTGCTGATAAGTAACACGCCGACGGGAGAAGTCTGCCGCGAGATGACTTCATCAGTCTACTGATGCACCTTCATTGTCCAGATGTAAAAAGATGCACCTTCATTGTCCAATCACAAGCTGGGGGATGTGTAGATAACTTCGCTGTATTACTAACCGCTGTGCTGTCTGGCAGGGATGAATAAATCTCAGCAGTGTATTGACAGAATTAGAAGGGCCTTGAGCAGCTCCCATTTATGTGTAAAAAAAAATGTATATTTGGCTGTTTATCTTAAGTTCAGCTTTAATCTCCCAATGCCAATATCTGTTGACTAAGATGGAACACTATTGGTCAATTTTTTGTACCGTGTAAAAAGTGCCAATCCAAGCATCGGTCACTGCAGATTGTGTTTGTTGCAAGGTCTACAATTGTAGCCAATTTACATCAATGGATTGACGGAGTGCGCAAAATGCATGTATGTGGCTACCTTAAAACAGTTTCTTTGATCTCCCCACAATGCAACTGGTTCTTTTTACAATGCTGCTATTTGCTTTTTTTTTTTTTTTTGCTCAGTTTTTGTTGCCTTTTTTGCTTTCTCATGTGTAGCATTTATTTTTGTTTTCTGTTTCTCCTTTTCTATGGTGTATCCCCAATACTGATCTTCGCGGGCCTTCTGCTGTACCCACTCTACACGTCCCTTCACTGGTTTCCACTGTGGCATCCTGTGTGTGGGTGGGGTGACTTTTTTTTTTGTTACCACTTGTGTGGAATATGGGTTGGGTGGTGGGCACCTTTACCCTCTATGCCAATGGGGCACTCTTTATTGGGGTAGCTTGAAGCTATCCAAACCCTCCAAGCCTGGCTTGAGTGACTCGTCCCCCGTGAAGGAGATGAGAGACCTCTCGAATGCCTTTCGCTCTCGCAGCATCAGTGTGTCGGAGCGTGCTGCGTACAGGTAGTGGCCGGGCATGGTTACCTGGGCCCGTTGCACCCAGTGGGGAAGGTTGCATGCCAGGGAAAGACTTGCATGGCCAGCCGTAGACACTAGTGCCCATTCCATAACCCTTCTAGTTCTCCCTGATCTGTTCCAGGCCCCTAACTCACAAAGTGCACGTGTTGGACTGAAATACTTAAACCTCTGCAGCAAGTTTAATCCCTAGGTGATCTTAACACTGTTTATTTTTTTTAAAAAGAAAAGATTGCAGTCCAGTCGTCCTAATTGCGAATCTAAAACCGTAGTTCTGGTCGGAGCTCTGCTCATCTTGCCTAAATTTCACATGACTGTGGTCATTTGTTGTCCTTCAATTAAAGATGTTGGGCTTGCACTGCACTCTTTTCTAATGGGAAATTACTGTACACTTAAGTCATTTTATGGTTTGTGCATGACAGAGCCACCTTCAGATTGTTACAGGTCTGCGGATCATGACTTTTATCCCCACGTTATGCTAGGAGTTTCAGGAGGACCAGATTTAACAAGTTCAGGGCTGTGTAAGCAGAGGGATTACTAGTAGAGAGAAGGGAGATTTCCGCTAGTCCTTAGAGAGATGCCTAATCTTGAAGCTTTGTTCATACCATTTATTAGGAGTATTGGAGAAAACAAAATCCAAAGGAGCAATAATGAAAGTGGTGCTGGGTCTTAAAGTAATAGTAAACTTGGGCATGTTTAAAAAAAAAAAGGTAAGGACATCATGTGCTAGTATGCAGAGCATGCTAGCACATTATGAAATACTTACCTTAGAGCGAAGCCCTCCAGTGGTGCGCTGTCACCGCTGACAGGGCATTCATTTTCACCCAGTCTTCTTTCTGGATTTGTGTGCTGCCTTAATGGCCGAGCCACAACGACGTCACTATCGCACATGTGCTTGGGAGTTATGAGCACGGCACAACTCTGGAGGAACAGCACGGGTATGCCGTACCTTCAGAGCGCATGCACCAATGATGTCAGCTGCTGTGTGAATATCTTCTAAACACCACAAGTTTAGAAGATATTCACTGTACCTACAGGTAAGACTTTTTTATAGGCTTACCTGTAGGTACAAGTCCAAAAAAGTAGCTTGCTACCAATTTAAAAGCGCACCGCTTTTTCTTTTGAAATAATCAAATCGACAGTCAATTTGTCTTGGATTAGTGTAAGGTAAGCCATTGATGATGCGATTTTACTTTCCTGTAGCGATGGGTTGCAGGAAAGAAAATCTCTTGATTTCCCCCTTCAGCACAGTCATTATTGACTGGGGAATCCCTCTTGTGCAGCTATTGCGTCCCTTGGGCCGGAGGCATCATACTTGACTAGGTGGATGCAGCATCAGTCCGATGCTTCATCTTTTCCGCACCGGCCCTAAGGCTGAGAACCGAGCAACCAATCACCGCTCGCTGAAGTTGTGGAGGGGTGGGAGCGGCCGGTTCAGGCTCTCCGCTGCTTGCTGAGTCTGGTGTTGGATTGTCGGTCCAGGCATGTGGGCGGATCCCAACTATATGGTTGCAATCTTTCCCAAGCCTGGACCAGCTCTGTGACATCAGCTGATAGTGGGCTTCAGTCTGCTGAAAACTGCTCACGGGAGTGTAAAACGAACTGCACTCCTGTGATCCACAGGAGTACAACCAAACAAGCTTAACCCAAAATTCACACTTGTGCAACTTGTCATGCGACTTTAGACATCAAGTTGCAGCCCATTGTTTGCAATGGGACCCGTTCAAATTGGTGCGACTTGAAAAAAGGTGCCTGCACTACTTTAGTGTGACTTTTGGTCCAGAGAATGTAAACTGGGGTCCGTTGCCTCTGAAATCGCGTGGCTTTGGAGACGCGCTAGTGTGAATGGAGCAATCTATTTTTAAGTATGTTTGGCATGCTGTCGCACTGTAGGCAACCCAAAAGCCAACTGAAGGAACTTGCATGGCTGGCTGACAAAGCTGCTGCTAATTGTGACAGTAGGCTTAAACGAGGTTAGCCTGTTAACCATAGGTCTGTCATCTCCATCCTTTCTATACGACTTAGTAAGTCACTGACCTGATTTGCCATGTAACCATTATAATATCCTGATCTACATTTGCTTGTTCTGGTTCAGTGACTCGCCAACCTGTGAAGATAGGATAAGAGTTGGCTCTTGCACCAATGTTTGCTCCCATGTTCCTTTCCAAACTAGAAAACAAAAATATTACATTTCTTTAGATCTGGCTAGTTAAAGGCCTTGGGGTAGATACAGCCACCTCCTGCTTTGCCATGGATAAGTCATGATCCATCAGACCACCTCTGCAGTTTGTCACTCATCTTACAGTCATTGCTGTTTTGTGTAGTCGAATGCAGCCCTCGGTGACCAGCTCAAGTCTCAGCTCTGCTGATGAAAGCTCTGTGGCCCAGGCTGACGACAGCCTGAAAAACCTTCATCTGGAACTAACGGAGATCTGTCTAGACATGATGGCCAGATATGTGTTTTCCAACTTCACAGCAGTCCCTAAGAGGTGAGTGTCTATGGCTGCAACCAGACTTGGAGCTTATATCAATGTGCTTTGGGCTTCTGTCAATGTCATCAGTTTGAGTTATGAGTTAATTCCTAGTTTATGGACAAGTTTGTTTGACATTCAGTTGACCTTCTGACCTGCTTTTATGCAGGTTTTGCATTCCCATAGACTTGTATTTGTATGCAAAATCCATTTTATACGAGCAAAACCCACTGACACGGGCCCTAAGCTACACATTCATTGTGTTTTTTTAATATACCTGTGGAAATCCAATGCTCCATTGATAAATGGAATTGCCTCATAACGAAGTGCAGTCGTCTACTTCCTCAAAATTCTAACAGTGGTCAGCATGGGACCATTTGCAAGAGTTAGCTGTGCTCTGGTCTACGGCTACCTAAAATTTGCAAGTAAAGGAAAATGGTCACAAATGTTCAGGAGATTTGTTAGGCCTGTTTCACGTAAGCATGAGCTTGTGTAAGAGGTGTGAACAGCAAGCTTTAAAAAAGCATTTACTGAGCTTTCAGCAAGCTTTGTTGAAGCTTTTAACCACTTGCCGCCCGCTGTATAGTAAAATGACAGCGGCGGGGTGACACACACCTCCTGGGACGATGTCATATGACGGCGCCCCAGTACTACCGCTCTCGTGCGCCTGTGGGGGGCACGGCGGTCGCACCGTGTTCCTAGGACACGGCACGACCCTAGGAAGTGCCATTTCTTAGCTCTCCTCGGCTCACGCTGACAGTGTGTGGCGAGGAGAGCCGATCAGCTGCATCTCCTTGCAGGGGAGTCGAGTACAGGTAATCAGGGCACTGATAATTAGTGCCCCGATTACAGTACAGCCCCAGCAGTGCATCAGTGCCTATTAGTAGTTCCCATAAGTGCCGCCTCATCGGTGCTCATAAGTGCCGCCTCATTGGCGCACATTCGTGAAGGAGAAAAATTACTTATTTACAAAGTTTACTGACAAATTAAGAACTTTTTGCTAAAAAAAAAAAACGGCAGTAATTAAATTCCAAAAGAAAGCTCTACTTGTGTGAAAAAAAGATAAACATTTAATTTGGGTACGGTGCTGCGTGACCGTGCCATTGTCATTCAAAGTGTGACAGTGCTGAAAGTTGAAAATTGGGCTATGCAGGAAGGTGGTTAAAGTACCATTTTTTTAAGCTCCAGTTTGTAAATGTTGAACACAGATCCTAATGGGCGTGTTGATTGCCACTTTAAGTAGGCTTTTAGCAGGCTTTCAACAAGCTTTAAGAAGTGCTGAAGCCTGCTAGCAGCCTGTTTAAAGTGGCAATCCACACTCATTAGGATCTGCGTTCAACATTTACAAACTGGAGTTGAATGGTCCTTTAAAAACTTCAACAAAGCTTGCTGAAAGCTCTGCAAATGCTTTGTCATAGCTTGCTGTTCAACCTGCTTTTACAAGCTCAATCCTGGGTGAAACAGGCATTGGATCTCATTTCTAAAAGCTAAAAAGGTCACAAATAGATTTGTTTTTAATTTACCCTGACACATGTTTATACTACTCTAAAAACTTTATGGGAGGATGTCTGGTCTTTACTCTATGGAGACCAAAAGTGAGGGGGAATAGTTTTGAATAGGAAGTTTAACTGACTCTAAAAGAAAATTGCAGCTGGGTGGTGCAACCCTTAAAGGCTAAAATAATACGTTTTTTTTTTTTGTTTGTTTTTTCTAAATTCTAGCTCCTCTATATATACAATATAGCATTATTGTACTACTTTTGCAAAAATAAAAAAGCTTTCCATTTATTACACACATGCTTGCCTCACTGTCCTCATGGCTGTTTGAAAACACTGCTCCATTACTTCTGCCTTACTTCCTGGACAGACTTTAGACTTTAGACTTTGTGTCACATGAAGGAGTTGGCCAGCTGATCTAATTGGCACACACCCTGCATCTACCCTCAGCTGGTAAACTCCTTCCTGTTTCGTGACCTAAAGTCTGTCCAGGAAGTAAGGCAGAAGTAATGGAGCAGTGTTTTCAAACAGCCATGAGGACAGTGAGGTAAGTGTGCGCAGAATAAATGGAATGCTGTTTTGTTTTTTGCAAAAGTAGTACATTAATGCTATATTGTTACATAGGGGAGCTGGAATTTAGAAAGTGAACAAAGGTGAACGTAGCCTTTAAATATATTGATGTAATGAAGACTGGCAATCTACTTTGTCACCAAAAAGAGACATGGTTTTAAATTTTTTAAATTTTTTTTTTTTTTTTTTTTTTTTTTTTTTATAGGTCACCAGTTGGAGAGTTCCTGCTGGATGGTGGAAGAACGAAGACCTGGCTTGTCGGGAACAAGCTGATAACTGTGACAACTAGTGTAGGGAGGGGAACACGTTCACTTCTAGGGTTAGATCCTGGGGAGGCCCCGAAGCCGTCAGACACTGATTACTTTTTTAAGAGGTATATAGCGCCGTCAATTTTCACAGCGCATAACATATATATTGTACATTCACATGAATTCCTGCATGTCTTTGGATTGTGGGAGGAGTACCCGAAGGAAACCCATGCAGACAGAGAACATGCAAACCTCAGGCAGGTTGTGGCATGGTTGGAATTCAAACCAATGACACTAGTACTGCCAGGTGGAAATGCTAACCACTTAGCCACTGTGCTGCCCATTACATGATAGGGTTTTTGAAGTAGTCAGAGTGGGAAAACAAGTCCTTGCTGGTTAATACCCTCAACTTAGTTGAGGATCTGCTTAGTTTTTTTTAATCCTTGGGTGCATGTTTGCCATGCTCCTTAAAGGGGTTGTAAACCTTCGTGTTTTTTCACCTTAGCCCTAGAACTTGACCCACGGTGACGCGCTGTCTCTCTTCCCAGGGTTCTCGGCTCGATTGGATAGATTGATAGCAGCGCAGTCATTGGCTCCTGCTGCTGTCAAATCCAATGACGTGTGTGCCAGGGGGCAGGGCTGAGTCCTGCATTCGGCCTCTATGGATGCCGAATGCTGGATTCGGGAGCACGCCCGCAAGGTAACTCCCTGGGAGAGCGCTTCTCCCAGGGGGTTATCTGATGTGGGGAGGAGTTGCGAGAGCCAAAGAGGGACCCCAGAAGAGCAGGTTCGGGGCCACTCTGTGCAAAACAAGCTGAACAGTGGAGGTAAGTATATGTTTGGGTTTTTTTTTTTTTGTTTTTTTTTAAACAAACCCTTACAATCACTTTAAAAATGTAGGCAACACCTGACAATACTTAAATTCTGCTAAATTAGAAGTCCTAAAGTACAATACTTGCCTATCTTTCAGTAAAGCTTTGAATTTGCATGATGACTGGTCAGGTGACCAACTGCCTAGGTATCAGTCAGGTGTCCTAACCTGACTTAAAAAATATTTGTTTAGTTGGAGCCACTGTCCAGTGTTCCTTTGTGTCTTTATATTTGGTCATGTGACAGTAGAAGCCTGGTGTAAGGCTACCTATACATTTTAGGTTTCTCTCGTTCAGCCCCGCAGGTTGATGGAGAGAAATTGTAGAGAAATTGCTTGATTTCCCTCTCTACACTAAACCGCATGGAGGGAGGAATCTCCCCTGCTGGCTGTTCATACAACCGTAACTTGAATTTCATTCGATTCGGCAGAAATCGGCCAAAATTCAAGCCGTGTAAGACTAGCCATCTTGGTCTGTTGACCGTTTTGTTGAAAATGCCAAAAAATGCAACAATGAGAAGCACAAGTAGAATCCAGCCTATTTAAAAAGGTTTCATCAAAGAAGTCCTGCCGATTGAATTCTCTCTTTTTTTCCTTAAAGCCAACCTATGCATACAGAGCAACCCAAAGAAGCTCCACCAAAGATCGACCTGCAGGCGAGAAAGCCGGGTATGCAAACGCCACGTCACAGAGTCCGCTCCATGTCTGGTGAGCTCACTTCACTGGGAGAGTGTTCCTCTCCTGTTATAGTTCTTTCCACACTGGTGACATTGAGAGTTCAGAGGGGAACTTCTGTGAGTTCAGCACACCATGACCTGTCTGTGACCGGTTCTCTTCTTCTTGTTCAGCCTAAAAGCTGTTACTACTAGCTTTGCCATGTGCTTGTTAGAAAACTAACAAATTGTCTAATTGTGTCACTTGAATTGATAACAAAATTGCTGTTTGGCTTAAAGCAGATCCAGCCAAGTAGATCATGGAACCATTGCAAAAATCCCATCTAGTATCATGGACACAAATGCAGCTCTGTAGTCATTTACGCATTATTACATTTTTTTTGTTTGTTTTTTTTTTTTTTTTTTTTTTTTTATGAAAGCAGTGCTTGAATTTGTCTTTGCATCAGACTCTTGCAATCCCTGGCACAGCAAAACTTAAGCCGGCCATAGAAGGAACAAATTTCTTTCCTGCAACCATGGACAGTGTTGACAGAGGAATCCCTCCTGCTGAGCCATTGTACCCCATCCCTGCTGTGAGAACATAGTGATTTATTGCTAGCGGCTATGCCAGCCACTAGTGATAATCGCATGTAAAATCCGGCAGGCTGGTTGTACCCAAGTACGTTGATCGCTCAACTTTGGTACATTCAGCTTTGTCCATTCATGGTTCAAAGCTTGGCCGGTTCCTGTTGAACCGGCCGAGATTCTAACCGCACAAGGAGCCAATCAGTTGTGCTGCAGCAGTGCATGTTCTAACAAGCAGTATGCTAGTGGGAGGAGAAAACGGTGACACTGATGAGCTAAACAGTCTGCTGCTTCTCTTCTCACTGTCCAGACACAAGTTGGGGGTGAGGAGACCTTTAAGTGTTAACTGCAGTGAAGAAAAATCAGGTCATCTACCAGACAGGGCTGTGCTTTATTCCAGAGCCTTTTCAATCTCAGGACTGGATGGACAGAAATACAAATTCCGTGGCACATTAAATAGCTCCGTTATGTGTATTTCTTCTCCGTGTTTAGCTGTATGGAGTTCAGCTTAAAAGTAATTCTCTTGAATCTAGACAAGAACATTTACGTGTTTACCATTTGAGTAAGAATATTGCATATCTCTAGGATATGAGTTTGGGAATATATTTGTCTATAAAGCACCTCTGTGTAAAGACTGTAGGTCCTCACATCTGGTCAGCGGACAGCAGATTTTAAGGAATGCACAGCAAGCCTCTCCTTTTTTGGTTCCTGTGCTTTTTAGTGTGCTATAAAGGGTAACTCCACTTTCATGGGGGAAAAAAAAAATTGCAAATAATATATAAATATATCTATATCTCACATATATCACATATACAATTGCAACACAAGTCGTATTGTAATTGAATGTTAACTATTATCTTTCCTTTTCAAGCTGCCTCCTTTTCAATCTGCCGCACTGTTATTTCTGTATAGTGCAATATGGCAACCTGGAGGTGTTCTGTACACAGATGGTGTACAGAACGCCTCCCAGGGAGGTCATTTCCTGCCTGTGTGATTGGCTCACTGATCCCCTGCAACAAAAAATGTCATTTTTTAATAGGATACTCCCAAGGGGAAATCATTCTCCATTATAACGGTGCAGCAGCTGATTATAAAATCACTCCCATACAGACTTTGCACATGGCCACAAACTGCGATTTTCTCCAGAATAACAAAAGGTAGAAATCTGCATCAAAGTTTGTTACAATCCTTGCAATGTACACATCACTCAGAGGGGAATATTTTGTTGAGAAATAAAAAAAGTGAAGTTACTCTTTACTATTTCATACCTATGCAGTGGTAAAATAAAACAAAAATTGGGTTTAAGGAGAGCAATGACTTTTTTGTGTCTCAGTTATTTCCCTCAGAACAAATGCCGCCTTCTGAATATTGCAATAGCACTTACAATGGCTGCCTTGGATGTGCTGTAGATTGAAGCACTTGAAGAGCTTTGCATGTCTGTGCATGTTGCATGAAGGAGACATTATTGTCTAATGGTTTTTGATATTTCAGGTGGACATGGGCTACGTGCTGGATCAGACGGATCCTTGTCCTCTCCTGGTGGAACCTCAGGAAGCAGAGGAGATAAAATTCCCCGCAGGCCTCAGGTCAAGAAGGAGAAAGTCACCCTGGCTGATTTTGTGCCGGTGCTGACCCAAGGCTGGGCAGAAATACTTGTACGCAGACCTACCGGTGAGTAACCCTGAGCACTGGGGCTGTTGCATGATTTCCATAGGTTTTACCTAAATTGTAACAGGCAAGTGTCTCTGCATGGTATGGTAACCTATTGTATACAGTAAACTTGAGCTTTTGTTCAGGTCAGAGACAGTAAAAGACTTTGCTGGGATGTTAAACTGGCAGCCCGCCAGCTGTTGTGGAACTAAAAGTCCCATCACGCCTATGCCTGTGGGAGTCATGCTTGTAACTATCAGCCTTTCAATGCCTCATGGGACTTGTAGTTCCGCAACAGCTGGAGGGCTGCCAGTTTGACACCTATGATTTAGAGGATTCTGCATGTCTTCCATCCAGGAAATGAGGTGGGTACTATCTGATCTGCTGCATCTTCTAATGCACACTGTGATGAGCTCAATGTGCAGTGATATCAGAGTAAGCAATTTCAGTAGAGAGGCTCCTGTACATCTATGCAAGACTGAAGGGAAGGCTCAAGTTCAGCTTTAATAATTATCCCAGCCATAATGTCCAGAACTCTTCATAATACTTTTGCCCTGATGAAGGGGGACCTTTTTAACCCCCCCGAAAAATGTTGGTTAGTTTTACTGTTTACATCTTCTGAATAAAATGTGTTCTGCACCTCTGGAGAGCTGCCTAAACGAGAACTTGTCTAGACTAGAGGAAACATTAAAACTCCTATCAGCTCTCAGAAAAGTGGTTCAGTGCCCCACATTTCCATCTTTAGAGTAACAAGCTGATAGAGGTTCTAACCCCGCTCAATGTATTTCATTGACAAAAACAGCAAAGGGAGGGCGCGAGGGAAAGTGAGTATAAAATTAACTGATTTTATACTCGTACTTACCAGACACCACTTCTAAGCTTTCCACGCTACAGCCAGGACAAGGTTTTAGCTAGAGATCAAGTTTTTATAGTTGGTAAGGTTGACTAAATACATCAGTCCATCCACTTTAACCTGTGCGGGTGTGTATGCATTTGTCTCTAGCAGTTAGCTAAGCGGTTTTTTAATCATTAACACTTCCTGCTGACACCACCAATTGTGGAAGCAATTCCCCATTTTTATTGTTCTAACGTGTCCAATCTGAAGCGTCTCTGCTCCAGGGAGAATACATTTAATTTATGTAGTCATTCCTTATTGAGGTTCTCCAGCCCCCTTATTAGCTTTTTTGCCCTTCTCTGGACTCTCCCCAGTTGCAGCACATCCTTCCTGAGGACCAGTGACCAGAACTGAATGGCATACTTAACGTGGCCAGACCAGAGTTTTGTAAAGTGGTAGAATGATTGATCTCTTGAGTAAATTCCCTTTTTAATACATAGTAATAACCTGCTGGCTCTAGCTTGGCACTGCATGCTATTGCTAAATCTGTAATCTACTAGGACCCCCAGATCCTTGTCCATCCTATATTCTGCCAGAGGTTCTCCCCCTAGGGTGTAGTTTGCATTCATATTTTTAGCCCCCAAGTGCATTATTTTACATTTATCAATATTAAACCTCATTTCCTGTTTAGTTGTCCACCCCTCTATTTTGTTGAGGTCTTGTTTTAGAGTTTCGATATGTTGTGCAGTTATTACCCTGCTTGGCTTCGTATCCTCAGCAATATTTAATTAGCTTATATCGATATTGGTCTGCTTTTGTGTGTATGATTGTTGCCTCATCTGGGGGGCAGATACAGTTTTGAGCGTTTTTGTTTTACAAAGCATCGCATCACAACACTGTACAAACTAAAGCGGTGCGTCTTTTCATCAGGTAATACCAGCTGGCTGATGAGTTTGGAGAATCCGCTGAGTCCCTTCTCCTCCGATATTAACAACATGCCTCTCCAGGAATTATCCAATGCTCTCATGGCAGCAGAGAGATTCAAGGAGCACAGAGAGACGGCTCTTTACAAATCCCTCTCCATGCCCGCCTCCTCCCTGACTGCTGCCACATGCAAGCCTACCCTGCTGCAGAGAGCCAACACAGGTAAGTAGGCTCTTGTCTTCTCCAGGTAATGTCACAGCACCCATCCTATGATAAAGCAGATGAAATGAAGTGGTGTTTTTTACAATACCAATTGGTATATTGTTGCAAAATGCATACTACATCCACCATCAAAGTATTACATTCATGAGACAAATGTATAGAGAATTGTAGCTGCACTATGACAGCCTTTAGTTGCTGTGGTTTGGGTGCAGTGAAGACTGACACATAAACTGCCATACAATAGACTCAATCGTAGACCATGGTGTGTTTGGTTTTTTTGTTTTTTTTTTTTTGTTTTTATAGTAACTATGTGGGTCAAGTGACTTTTATATTTACATACAGCTTTTCCTAAAACTCCAAAAAAATATACCTGACTCCTTAGGTATCAACTTCATCAACTTGGGTACATTCAGCCTGCCCATATATTCAGATCTCGGATGGTTCTGCTGAACCGGCAGAGATTTGAATGGTTAATGGCCAGCTTTAGATTGTGTAAAGTTATCGAGCTACTATACCAACAAGAGACCATTGACCAGGCTGTAATGCTCAATCTGGTGGATTTATCATTAACTGCACAGAGGGTCAATCAACGGAGCTCATAATATTGATTCAATACAATTTTATACCACCTGATTTGACGTAACTTGCCTCATGCCCAGTGATATTGTCACTGTTACCCCATTGTCCTCTGATCTTGATTAAAACTTTAGCAAAAATAGAGCCTACAAGCTTTTCTTCTAGATCAGGAGGATGTTTTCCCTGGCCATAACTTGTGGTTCCATTTGATTAAGACAAATCAAAAGCAAACCTAGCAGTAAAGAATTTTTCTAATATGTTTTACATTATTTTTTGTCACTTCTGCTGGCCATACACTATATGAAAAATCGTCCGACTTTCGAAAAACAAACATTCGGCCGTGAGTGCAAACGATAATGCCATCATGTAATGACCGATAAGTCGCTCAGATGACATAAATTAATGCATTTTTTGTTTGTTTTTCTACATATACCTAGTGCAGACAGTTCAGACGGGAAACGCATTAATCTTTCAATTTATCGTTCGTTCGGCAGAAAATTTCCCAACTTGTCCTTCGTTTTTTTCGGGTAAAAAACGTCCCAGCGATTTTCGATTTTGTGCCCATTAACTAGCCAAAAAATGAAGGAACTGTCTAAATGACTGAATTTCGGACGATTTTTCATATAGTGTATGGCCAGCATTAGTCTCCTATTTGAAGTTCCAAAAGCCCTTTTCACAAGACCTGCTGTAGTAAAGCGGGGAAAAAAAAAAAAAAAAAAAAAGGCATCGCCCTAAAAAATCCAATGAGAAAGTGCCTGTAAAAACCAGACAAATTGTGCAACTAATGTAAATCAAATCATACTGTGCTAACAATAAGCTACACATTATAATATTGTGAGATTAAAAGTGCAAATATTGAATACAACATACAAGGAATAAAAAGGAAAAAAAGGTGAAAAATAATGATCCAGTCCAATTGTGAAAATAGTCCAGGGCAGTTGCGGAGACCCTTTTTTAAAGAGAATAAGTTTAAGGCCGGACTCGACAAACCCCAGGTCGCCATGGCGACAAGAGGTTTCCTCCTCACACACACCCTGCACGCCCTTACCCCATCCCCCCCTGCTATGTATTCTGGGCTCCGATTGCCCATCTGTGGGCCCGAAACTGGCATAGCGGGTGCTGCCAGGTAGAGGGGTAGGAGGAGAGAGAGCACACACACTCGTACACTCTCCTCCCCTTCTAGTTGTGGTCCCCGCTGACCGTTTGCCTTGCCCATCAAGGCCGGGAAAGAATGTATTGCAGTGCGATTTGCATTATTCACTGGAGCCCAAGGGAAACATTCGGGGTCTTTTAGACCCTGAATGTCTCATTAAAGAGAGCCTGTCACCAAAAAAAATAATCATGGGGGACTTTTTGTCCCCTATGTGATGGGGGTGGGGTTTAAGTAAAAAAAAATCTATTTTTAACTGTAAAAAAAAATAGTTACACCTAAGCACATAACATCCCCACCCCCACATATCCATGTACAAATCTAAACTTATGCGGTGCGCCTAAGCCTGAAAACGTCGACTGCGATACACATGTTGCATATCAATGCACACGCTGGAATGAGAGCGATAATTCAAGCACCAGACCTCCTTCGTAGCACTAAACTGATGACCTATAGGGGTTTGACCTGTTGGTTAACTACTTGGTGCAACCTTGGCTTATATATTTTACCAAAATAATTTAAGTAATTTTATTGCATTTTTGTGCCCCCTAAAATTAACTTTAAAAGTGTTTCAGTAAAAAGAAAAATGTATTTTATTCTCCAGGGTGTCTGCTTTCAGAAAATGTTTGGAGGTTTTATGTAATTTTCAGGTCTAAAATAATTTTTTAAGCATGTGCAAAAAAGGCTCTGGCTGTGAAAGGGTTAAAGGCTAAGTTCACCTTCGGGAACATGTTACATGTTCCTCCCATGAGATTTGTTAAAAAAATAAACTGGCTGCTAACTTTTTTTTTTTTTTTTTTTTTTTTTTTTTTTTTTTTTTTTTGCTGGCTCCTAGGTTCAAAGCAAAATTGTCTAGCCCTGGATTTAGAAAATATATAAAGTTCTTATATGAAAAGATTTGGTGGGGTGTTGCTTCTACAATGTGGTGCTTTCTTTCAAACTCTTGCAAACTGCCTTTCCTCTCCCATTGCAGTGGCCTCTGTTTCTCCCATCTCCCCGTCCAGTGGTCAAGGAAAGCTGCTTAGGAGCATATCCTGGGCAGGTACATCTATATTAATCAAAGGATCCCTGCAAAACTGTCTGACCCATTAACAAGCCTGTGGCGCCTTTGCAGCCCTACTATGAAGTTTTTTAGCCGTGTGCTTTGTTGGAAGGAACCTAACTGTAGCATGGGCTTCTAATGTGTGCATGTGATTAGATTGTCAGATATTGGCTCCTCTTTTGTGGAACCCCAACTGAAAGTGCATGCTGACTTCTCACTGTGCTGGGATCATCACTGTGTTCCATGGAGGCTTTAGTTTTTTGTAGATTGAAATGATTTAATAACCACATTTGAACAATAATGAAAGTGCTTACCTTGTCATCACGTTGATATTAACCCCTCCTTATCTTGACTGTCACAAGCTATGCTTGAATCCCAGGTTTTACTTTTAAGGCTTTGTATGGCTGAAGGTGCTGTGCACACTCCATTGTAGTCATCTGAAGTTCTGATTTGTATTTCCAGAAATGATCAGAGAATGAGTGTGCAGTCTTACAATCACTTTTTTATTTTAGGTCTATGTGAATGTTGAGTGGGTAGGTTAAAACGTTTGGTTTTCCATTTGGTTGTTTCATGTGTGGTACACTTTGTTGCCAAAAGCCTGACCACCATCACAGCTACCTATATGGCCCAGAGTATGTGGACACCCCTCCAGATGACTACGTTCAGGTGTTTCAAGTAGAAAGCACTGTTGGTTCTACAGCATACAGCATGTTTTGTGTGCATTCTAACCTTGTGGGAACAGTTTGGGGAAGGCCAATTTCTGTTCCAGCATGACTGTGGCCTTGTACCAAGCCAGCTCCATAGAAAACTATAAAAAAAACACACAGGAGGGCACAAACTCCTAGTGCCTTAACAAAGGTTTACTGTGTAAAGAACAAACCGTCAAATCTAGACTCACAAAAGTGGGAAATAAGTTGTAATACACCAAATCACAGTGCAGATATTACGTGGCCTGGCCTGATGGATGACTATGTTGGCAAGTTGACTTGTTTCGGGGATGAACCCCATTCCTTTATGTCGTGTACACACGATTGGTTTTCTCGTCGGAAAAAGATAGGATTGCTTTTCCGACGGGATTCCGCTCAAGTTTGCCTTGCATACACACGGTCACGCAAAAGTTAGCTGGAATTACGACCATCAAGAATGCGGTGACGTACAACACTACAACGAGCCGAGAAAATGAAGTTCAGTGCTTCCGAGCATGCATCAAATTGGTTCCGAGCATGCGTAGGGAATTTGCATGTCGGAATTCCCACAGACTATCGCGTTTTCAGATAGAGACTTTTCCCGACCGAAAAATAGAGAACATGCGCTCAATCTTTTGCTTGCTGGAATTCTGCCAGCAAAAGACGGATAAAGCATACACACGGTCCCATTTTCCGACGAAAAACTGTCATCGGTCTTTTGCGGGCCGAAATTCCGATTGTGTGCAGGCGGCATTAGAGTTAACTGAACACCTTTTGGGATGATTTATAATAGCAATTGCAAGTCAGGTCTTCACAGCCAACATCAGTACCCGACCTCACCAATGCCTGACTGGACACAAATTTCCAAAGATGCCCCAAAGTATTGTGGAAAACCTTCCCAGAAAGAAATAATGTCTTATGGGCATCATTTAAAGAATGCTAGGCAAGAAAGGTGTCGCACAGCCTGTGCTAACTCTAATCACCACACCTCCACAGTAAAATGATAGGATGAGTGTTTGAATCCGGTTGATGTACACCAGGGGTGCCCAGCCAGTGGCCCACAGAGCCCTCTGATGTGGCCCGCGACCTCCTGCTCTGGTAAGGCAGGTCAGTAAGCCTAGAACGCGGGTTCCCGACCCATCATCCCAGAGCATCAGTGTTGTGAATGAAGCCGACGGCAGAGGAAGCAAGCGGCTGCGGACCAGAGCCGCATAAACCAATGCTTCAGGTATAGCGCCGTCTCTGGTCAGACGGAGCGATACTGAATGCACTCTTCCTGGAACAGCCGGCAATACCTGAATAGAAGACTGTTCTTAATGGTATTAAGTTAAAGGCTGTGTTCGTGTCTGTTCTGCATATGCAGAGTGGACATGGACCTGCCATCCCCCGCTCTGCTTATTGTGGCCCTCGACCCGTTACCAAGTCGCCTAAGTGGCTCTCGCTCCTCAAAAGGTTGGGCACCCCTGATGTACACCAACATTTTGGCTGGATCATTGTGAAGCTTTAAAGTGGTTATAAAGTCCGTATACACAATTACTGCCAGCCCTACTGTTATAACTATACTATACAGGGTGTGTGGGGTTTTTTTTAATTCTGCTGCTAAATTACCTTTTTTCAGACCGGCGATGTGCAGTCACATGCCCGCCTGCCGCTCTCCTTCCCAATCTAAGGACTACAGTGGAGAGGCTGATATTTCCCTCTGTCAGCCGTGCGGTCATGTGATGAGCACCGCGGCAATGTGGTATAAGGTATTTAGCAGCAGGATTTAAAAAAAACATACTGTGGTATATCTTGTTATAACAGGGTCTGGCAGTGATTGTGAGCACTAACTTTACTGCCACATGGAATAGCGGCAGGAGGGGAGGGTGGCTCACACACAAAGCTGACGGAGGGAGGGGGAGCAGCGGGATGAAGGAGGCACGTAAACTGACCACGATATCATGGATGAGCAGCCATGATTACTGTGGTCAGGACACCTAGGGGGGGTACAGGAACAAGCAGGATCATCCTGTTTTTTTTACAGCATACAAAGGGACAAATGACACTGCACAAGCATTATGCGGTTTAACGTGTGTGTGTGTGTGTTTGGTTTTTTTTTTTTTTGTTTTTTTTGTTTTTTTTTTTTTTTTTACAACCTCTTTAACTTACAGAAAATGTACTTTACCTGAAAAAATTCAGCCAGGAACTAGTAGGCTGCAATATATATGTTTTATTGTTGGGTTTAGATACATTTCATGTACATTTTGTAGGTTAAACATTACAGTAACACGCAGCAACCGGGTTTTTATTTTATTGCTTGGGGTTGCTACAGTTTGCATATAGCATTTTCTCTTCTATAAAAAAAAAAAAAAAAAAAAAATTTGTGAACCATCATCTTTAGGTCTCATGCACAAAGGTTTATGAAAATAAGCAGCATTTTTTTTTTTTTCTGCTAGAATTTGGTAGAAAAAAATCCTCTGTTACAACATGAATGTGTGTTTATGCTCTTATTGCCCAAAGCAACCATTTAAATTCCTTGTGAATATCTTAAAAAATCTGACCTTTAAAGATTTGAGCATGCTACTGGGCAGAATATTAAGGTGATTGTAAAGCTTTAGGCTCGGTTCACACTGCCACTACTTGGGATTCAACTTGTGAGACCCCAGGTCACATGACATGTGAGATTCCATGTTCGTCAATGGGAGTTTTCTTAATTGGCACTACTGAAGTCTCTCCGCCTTTAGAAAAGTTTCCTGCACTACTTCAAGGTGACTTGTATCTGACTTGTGCCCATAGACTTTAATGGAAGTCGGATCCTCCTCTATATTGATGTGATTTGGATCCGACATTACGGGAAGATTACCCAGGCATTTCCAAAAGTCGCATCAAAGTAGTACTCAAGTCGCCAGGCAAAGTCACGCTAAGTCGTGTGACTTTCAGGTCGCATAGTGTGAACTGAGACTTAATTGTTTTGTGTGGTGTGTTTTTTTTAATGGTTTATGCTTAATGGCTCTGTGTATTCGAATTGTACAGAGGCCCTGAACCTCCACTTCTTGGGCTCAGCTGGCGCTCCTCCGCTCAGGCGAGTGCCCCCATAGAAAGCTGCTTTTTTTTTTATGGGGGCACTCGTGTGGGCTCGCTCCCGAGCCTTGCTGTGTCTATAGACAGACAGCAGGACTCTGCCCTGCTCCCTTGTCCCTGGCTTTGCTTGACCACAGCAGGAGCCAATGGCCCCCCTGCTTCTGCAAAACCTGAGAGACCAGGAAGTGAGGGGAGAGAAGAGCTGCAGACAGGCACAGTTCTAGATCGAATGAAGGTTCAGGTAAGTAAAACGGGCTTGGGGGGGGGGGGGGGGGGGGGGGGAATACTGATGAACAAGAAATGCATTAAGGTAAAATTTATATATTTAGGCTCTAATTTATTCTGGCCATTGGAATACATTTACCTGCTTACCTGTGTTTATTTTTTTTTTTCTTCGCTGCTCAAAAGTTACTCTCAGAACACGCCTATGGTGGATTTTTTTTTTCTGCCTGTAAACGCTCCTCTTCAAATACTCTTGTAAACGCCTATCTGTGCGTGGACACACAGGCTTGCATATAGGTGCTTTTACAGCCCTACAAAAAAAAATCACCTGTAAAAGCGACATTTTTTTTTAAAGCCCTTTGTGCATGAGCCCTTCGTTGGCTTTTCTCAGGTGGCATGTGTGATACTCGTTGTACCTTCTGGTTTACACACACGGCATGAAGTCTGCATGAATTTAGAATATGAAAGTGGAAAGTAACAAGTCTGATATGTCTGAGAAGTAATAAAGATGGAGGAAATAAATGTGTCTAATAGCTCCTAGCATTGAGTTAAATGCTGGCTGTTTTTAGATAAATGAAAAGCAGTTTGGATGGGTTGCTAAAGGAAGCATTCCCACTATTCCTTACCCCCAGGTTGTACATATCACCCCTGAGTTTTTCTGGCTAGGAGATGCTCTGAATTCTGTTAGTGATGAACCTCTGCTGTTTTCAGAGTCCTCCGTACTCCCGGAAGAAGGCTCCCAGACTGAAGCCGATGTAGACGTGATGTCTCCGGCTGGGTCCCAGGAGCTGGAAGACTTCAAGCCTGTGACAAACGATGATACACCAAGTGAAGAAAAAACAGACAAGAAGTCTGAAGGGATCAGCAGGGTGAGTGTGTTACACTTTAAGAGTTATTGCATAAGTCTTGTATCTTAACCCAAACATGGGCCAAACTGCACACGCTCCTGTAGATTCCATTTTTTTATGTCCTGTTTTTAGTTAATGGTTCTAATGCCTCAGATTTTTACCTTTTTTAATACATTATCTGCATTAAGGTAAAAAAAAAAATCTTCTGTGTACAGGATCCCCCCAGCCCTCCATTATACTTGAGCCTGATCTCAATCCAGCGCTGTACACAAGATCTCCTCCCTCTCCCTCCATACAGGACAGAGGCAGCTATTGGCTCCTGCTGCTGTCAATCAAATCCTGTGATAGACGAGTTGTGCTGCCTGTGTGTATAGATGCAGAAAGCGCAGCTCGGGATCAAGCCTGCACAAGTGCCCCTATAGTTAAGTGCTTTCTATGGGGGCACTCACTGAAGTAGTGGAGCCAGGAATGCTGGCAGAGGGCCACAGATAAGGGGCTTTAGGGCTGCTCTATGCAAAACAATTGCACAGAGCAGGTAAGTATGGCATGTTTTTGAAAAAAAGGTTACACTCCCTTTAAATTGTACAAGCAAGGTGTATTTGAGACCCTTTCTTTTCAATGGTGACAACGCTTAAAGCAGAAGTTCCATTATTATTCAGTGTGAACGGGCAGGCTTTTTATTGCAGAAGAGACATGCAATTTCTCTTCTGCAATAAAACACTCCTACCTGCTTGCCCGCAGCCATCCCTGGCATGTAAACTGAGCAGCTCGTGCACAGCACTTGAGGTTTCAGCAGTCGCCCTGTTCTCTGTGTGCCAGATAGATTAGCTCTTGAGCATGTGTAGGGGTGACAACATCCCACGCTGGCCAATGAAGATGGGTGAAAACCGGCACAAAGGAAAAAAAATGTCGGCTTCAACAAGAGACAGGACCGTTGGAGGAAAGGTGAATTTTCTTCCCATTGGTTCATATTTTACTGCAACATTCTCTTTACCTTCATGCTCCTGAGTTTGACATCAAGCAGCTATACTAGTGCACTGGCACATTCTGGCATAGTCGCTGCTCTTAAAATAAAGGATGATCAGCTGCTGTTGGCATGTGCTCACATCTGCAGGAAGCTCATACAAAGAGTCTACAAGATGTATATGATGTAGGGAGAGAAAATCCTGGTCAATGTATGCAATCACCTATTCACTTCAAGTAGCCTTTATTAATGAATATCCTTGACCGCCTCTCGCCCGCCAATTTTAAAAATGACAGGCGGGTGGCGGTTCTATTTTGGGACTATGTCATATGACGTCATCCCCACTCTCGCCAGAGCGGTGATCGGTTGTGCGCTCTGTTCCTGTAACACGGCGCAGCACCGATCTCGGTAAAGAGCCGATGGCGAGGCTTTACCCATGTGATTAGCTGTGTCCAGTCACAGCTGATCACATGTAAACAAGGAAATGCTGGCTATTGGCATTCCTTTTCTCACACTGACAGCGTGTGAGGAGAGCCGATGTGCACAGATAATCGGGGCACTGATTATTAGTGCGGTCTCACGAGTGCCCAGCAGTTGTGCCAGTCAGTCCTGCATATTGGTGCACACAAGTAGCGCCTCATCAGTGCATGTCTGTGAAGGAGAAATTGCTTATTTACAAAATTTTATAACAAACGCTTTTTTAATCTTCCATCTTTTTTTTTTTTTTTTTTTTTTTTTTTTTTTTTTTTTTTTTGCTAAAAAAAAGAAAAAGTGGTGATTAAATATCACCAAAAGAAAGCTACAGTATATCTGTCTAAAAAAAAAAAAAAAACACCACTGACAGCTGAAAATTGACCTGGACAGGAAGGGGGTGAAAGTGCCCGGTAGGCAAGCAGTTGAAAAGTAAACTCCAGGATCAGGACTGGGCTGCTAGGACAGGGGGGCATTTGCCACCTGGGCCAATACTAATAAGATATGCTGTATTTATGGTCCTGGGTGGAGATACTTCACCAGTCAGCTAAATGGGCCCTACAGTCGGTGACCTGTGCTGGGCATTCTTTATATCCCTATTCCTTGTTCTGACCTACAATCGCAGCATCTGGTCAAGAAAAGTCTTCCAGCAATACTTCCTTGGTGGCTGTGGGATGTCATGTGATTGGTTTGCCAAGGGCCCCAAAGGAAGCTGAAGCTAGACTATGTAAAAAGATGTAAAAAAAAATTCCGTCGGAACATTCACTTTTTACCATGCCCACAAAGCACTGTAGCATCATGGCACACTTTGCATGGTATGCTGCCTTTGGACCAAAAATCTACCATGAATGAGCACTTAGTAGTTGCCAACTAGGCCAGATTTTCCCATTCCTTACCCGCAGAAAGGCTATTGTGATTCATTTAGGACATTCCTGAAGTTAGACTCTAAAGGAGGAACAAGTATAATGAAAATGTGGTTAAAAAGCTAAGCACTATCCCAAGTTCAGGGAAAAACAACATTAAACACATTTTTATTAAAACTGCCAAGCAAACAAAAAAAACCTGGTAGTGTCCTCTAAACATGCTTTTAGAATTTTGAAGATGGTACCCTTTCATAAGGTCTTTTTTTTTTTTTTCATCCCTTATTTGCATAGTCTTCCTCCACCTCCAGTCAAGATTTGTCCACCCAGCAGTCAGAAGAGTCAGAAGTTGGTGGAATCCCCATTGAAGGATCAACACGGGAGATTCCTTTCCAGCCCTCGCAGACGCTGAGCAAGTCCAGCTCCTCCCCAGAACTGCAGACTTTACAGGAACCTCCCAAGGAGCCAGAGGCTAAAGAAATCATCAGTGCCCCAACCCCAGAAGTCAAACCTGTGCTGCAGACCCCCAGTGCAGAGCCACCTGTCATCCAGACTGCCAGAGCAGAGGAAGATGGGGCTGAACAAGAAGCTGGAGCCAGACTTGAGCCGGGGCTGTCACAGCAGTCTTCACAATCTCCGAATGGATACCGCCCCAGAGGTCACACTATTTCTGACTCTGAGCCCTCCCGTCGGGGAAGGAGGATCAACGTTGATGCTTTCAAAAACAGCACAAAGTCCACCAAAGCTGAAAAAGTGCCTGGAATAGACCCTAGGTACACCCCATTTCTTACTGTCTGATTATTTTAGGTTTCATGCATTAGTATCAGACAAAACAACAATGCTCACAATGGCAAGTATAACTTTTGTTTTGTGTTCCTGTGCTGGAAACATGTAGAATTCAGTTTTTGTAAGCAGGAAGAACCTCCGTCAGATACTTTTTATGCATGTGATGACCAGTGTTGCCAACCCCCCGAAGTGAAATTTACTGGCAGAATGACGAAATTTACAAACGGCTCCAATTTTTTTTTTGCTGGCACTGCAAAAAAGTACCTAAATTACAGTTTTACAGTGCCAAACAGTGCAGATATCAATATTTAAACTATAAACATATAGCTAGTGCTATTAGCAATGTGTTTAAGTTAAACAAAAGTAAAAAAACATATTTCTTCATTGGCATGAAGATCGGGTTACTATACCCCAGGCAGCACAGAGTTCCCTCAGAATCTGCAGGATTCCCCCTCCTCTCAGGTGCACAGTGCAATGCTCAGTCAGATGGCTCCAGCTCGGTGGCTCTGGTTTTAACCTATAGTCTCCTCTCCATAGTCCACATGTCTGACTTCTCCCATAACCCCCATCCTGAAGGCGCTCCCACTCTTGACTCCTCTCCAGACTCCCCCCTCAGAGACTGTAGACATGATAAAAGGAGATGGTTAGAGGCTTTAGACATTATAAAAGGAGATGGTTAGAGGCTGTAGACATGATAACAGGAGATGGTTAGAGGCTGTAGACATGATAAAAGGTGGTGGTTAGAGGCTGCGGAGTGCGGACATGATAAAAGGAGATGGTCAGAGGCTGCGGATATGATACAGGAGATAGTCAGAGGCTGCGGACACGATACAGGAGATGGTCAGAGACTGTGGACATGGTAGTTTCCTCCTCTGCCCCCTTCATATTACCATACTTCTCTACATCAGTGTCCTTCCTCCTGTGCCCCTTTCACTGTGCTGCTGCAGTCCACCACCTCCAGCCTGCTCTTTGAAGGGATTATTGGCTGGGGCCGCTCCTGACTGACTGAATCACTCACTCTCATATACTCCCCCGGGCCAGGCCTTGGCCCCTGTCTGACTCTCTCTGGGACTGACTCAGAGTCACTCTGTCTATCCCCCCGCCCTGAGTGAGCACATTGAGTAGCAGAGGAGAGCACTGTGACTGTCCGAGGCAGGGAAATACCACAATTCTGGAGCTGCCTGTGGTGAAGCTGGACTTTGCCTTTCTTTCATACTTCCTTCTCTCTCCCCTACTCTGCTCTCTGTCTTTTTTTTCCCCTATCTTCAATTGAGGAAAAAAATGTGTGGTGGGCACTGCAAGCTTACCTATTAATCAAACTGATCAGAAAAAAAAGGAGAGAGAGAGAGAGAGGGGGGGCGAGAGAGAGAGGGGGGGCGAGAGAGAGAGGGGGGGCGAGAGAGAGAGGGGGGGCGAGAGAGAGAGGGGGGGCGAGAGAGAGAGGGGGGGGGCGAGAGAGAGAGGGGGGGGGCGAGAGAGAGAGGGGGGGGGCGAGAGAGGGAGGGGGGGGGAGAGAGAGGGAGGGGGGGGGAGAGAGAGGGAGGGGGGGGGCGAGAGAGAGGGGGGCGAGAGAGAGGGGGGCGAGAGAGAGGGGGGCGAGAGAGAGGGGGGCGAGAGAGAGGGGGAGGCGAGAGAGGCGAGAGAGAGGGGGAGGGGGAGAGAGGGGGAGGGGGGAGAGAGAGGGGGGGGGGGAGAGAGGGGGAGGGGGGGAGAGAGAGGGGGGGCGAGGGAGGGGGGGAGAGAGAGGGGGAGGGAGGGGGGGCCGTCACCACCATTTTTTTTACTGGCAAATATCTGCTACTACGGGCATTTACGGGCGGTTAAAAAATGCCCTGTTTTTACGGACTGCCCGTAAATCTACGGGCGGTTGGCAACACTGGTGATGACCCATTACACAATGGGTTGGCTTTACTAAATAGACTGTGCACTTTGCAAGTGCAGTTGCTCAATAACTTAGTAAATGTGGTGAAGCTTCACTTTGCAAAGAATACACATCCATATGGAAGGAAAAAAACAGCATTTTTTTGCTTGCACGTGATTAGATGAAAGTCAGCAGAGCTTCCCCCATGTATTAAGCTCTGGAGTAACAACTTCCAAAGTGCACAATCTATTTGCCTTTAGTAAATCAACCCAGATGTGTTTAGCAAAATACTCAAACTCTACATTGCGGTTACCAGCTTTCTTTTATTGGCAAATTGATTGAATTGGTAAAAGTGTACTTATCATCCTTAAAGGTCTGTTAGTTCTTTAAGCACTAGTGACCACACAGGCATGAGGCTTGCTACACCTAATTCTAGTTCTCATGAAGGAATTTAGGAAATATAGATTTTAATAAATTGACCAGTTTATTTGTTTTAGACTTTTGGAAATGGACAAATTGTCATGTTTTTTAACCAAAGGAAACAAATTGCTTATTGTAGGAATCGATCTGATATTATATATTGGGGAGCAGGTTGACTTTAGAAAATGGGGAAGGTTATTTACACATCAGGAAATGGGCCTGGTTTGATCTTTTCTGGGACTAGTTAGCAAGGGCTGTTACACTTATTGGGTATGAGGCTGGCTACCTATGTCTGGGAGCAGGTCTTCTGTCTAGAAATAGGGCTGGCAAAGTAAGTTACCTGGTGGTGTTTCCTATCACGAAAAGGGCTGATCATGTATTTTTTCTTTGGCAGTGGTGCTAAAAGGTACTGTAAGTGGCACATCACTGCAAGACCCTGTATGTAAGCATGTACAGCCTCAGCCTGGGTTCCCCATGACTAATCTCTGGGGGCTGGACAAGACACGTTGGGGGGGCGCCGTTTCGCTGGAGCCTGGGCTAAGGTTGCTACAGACACAGGGTCTATCAGTGATGTGTGGCTTACAGGACTTCTATTTCTCCCCATATTGACATTTGCAGCTGGGGCGCGCTCTGTCCTTGCCTGTACTCTTCATGGTTAGTTTGCAGACGAGGACCTGTCGGAGCTTCAAGCTACATTCATAATTTTGGTATTGGCAATGGAGCTAGTTATTGTGAAGAAAATGCCTTGTGTCTCTGCTCTGGGGGTAGTGCTGGTGGTGATGGTTATTCCTGTAGGGTAATGTGCTGGTTACTGCTATCAGAGGATAGTCAGTTACTAAGATCAGGTAATGGGTCTTTTTTTTTAATATGGGGAAAAGGGTTGGTGATGGTTACTCTTAGATAATGTTTTTTTTTTTTTGTTTTTTTTTTTCTAATTTCCCTTCTCTTTTCCAGCTTTGTGTTCTTACAGTTGTACCATTCTCCTTTCTTTGGGGATGAATCCAACAAGCCAATCCTGGTCCCGAACACTGAGGTGAGCAGCAACTTAGACTAATTGAACTGCTTCAGGATACTTTGTGGTAGGAATGAAACTCTCTTCAGAATAATTCATTAGTGTCGTTCCAGCTAAGCCAGGTGTGTTCATTTCAAAATATGGGATCTCTTAGGATTTATAGAGAACATCATTATGGCAGGAAGTCCTGTACATCAGAGTGATGTAAGGTATTCCTAGGGGTTTGACAGGCCACTTTCTTTACAATATATGTCAAGGCCATCAAAACGGCTGTTACTGCATGCAAATGATGTATTCTGGAATCTCCTGGTAAATGCCTTACTATTCAAATGCATACAGTATATGGGAAATGTTTTACTGGCGAGAGATTTGCAATTCCGTTCAAGCTATGAGTGCTCTGCAGTTAGACAATGCATCCTGGTCCAGGACACATCCTGGACTGTGATTGGACAATGAAGGAGCAGCAGCACATTGAGTTAATTCCTGTGTTTTGCTAACACATTACCATCTAACTATGCCACCACCTTTTAGATCTACCAACAAGTATGTACTGACAGGTGTCTTATTGGATATAAATTGCTTGGAACATGGGTGATTTGTAGAGTGAGCACCGTGCATTTCAGTAGATCCCTGGTTGGCTGAGAGGAATGGCACCCTCGCCCTCCCTGTTTGTTTATTACAGGTTGTTATGCTATTCTGTGTATAAAGATATATTTATTGGACTTTTAACGAATGTGCAGTCCTGCATTTTGGGAGAACCCTTTTAGACCAGAGAGACATTAAGTTCTGTTTTGCGTTCTTTTTTTAATGCTTTGGATAAATCCGTATTTTGTGTTGTAGACATTTGATAGAACAATGAAGCTGCTTGATCAGATCCCATGCTATGACACCCACAAGATAGGAGTCCTGTATGTTGGGGAAGGACAGGTAAGTAACACTGTTTGTAACTTCAAAGTTCTAATTTCAGTTTTTTTTACCTTCAAGAATTTATGTTCTATTAAAGAGAACCAGTTGCTGTGATAAGTACGTGCACTATTAAGGCCTCGGAATCCATATCTCTTCCAATAAGGATGTGGCTTTATCCTTATTTAGTGCTTTGGTACTTAATGCTCTAGTGATTTTTTTTTTTTGGTATTATGCACCCTGTATCTGCTCTATAATTCTCAATAATTCTAGCGTCTTCATTTGTATTACACCGTACCAACTACCCACCCCCCCCTTTCTCTCCTTCCTTTCCCCTCACCTTTTTACCTCCTTTATTGACCACCATCTCGTATATCGTTGGACTATTGTCTGGTTTGTCGACAAATCCTTTTTTCAAAAATATATTGAAACTAAAAAAAAAATAATTAAAAAAAAATGTGCAATGCACAGTACCCACTGGTTAGCCTTGGTGAAAGCTCAGCCTTATGCTGGTTCTAGGCAGTAGATATAAATGCCTGCCAGATATGCTGCCATTTTGGATCCAGCATGCTGCTCACTGCTGATGAGGTCAGCTCTATTTGCACGAACAGCTGAGTGTGAACCCAAGTACACAGCACACAAGGACTAGCATATGCTAAAGACTGGTTACTAATGTGACACGTTCTTTACATTTTTTTTTTTTTTTTCATTTTATTTACTGAATATTTACTCTAGATTGGCGATGAGAAGTCTATTCTGTCCAATGAGCATGGCTCCTACAGATACACTCAGTTCCTGACTGGTTTGGGAAAACTGATCGATTTAAAGGAAACTCAACCTGATAAGATCTTCCTAGGTGGTCTGGGTTGGCGTGGAGAGGATGGTCAGTTCACTTACTGCTGGCATGATGACATCATGCAAGGTATGACATCACTCTCAAATACTGTTCAGAGGGCGCACACATACCATTTAGCCTCAGGACTTGCAAGGTTATCGGACAACTACCGGCTGTGTTCCACATGTTTAGAGGTTTAAAGAAGTATCTATGGCATGAAATCAGATTCCAAAATTTTCCACCTTTTGGAGAACTGAATGGTTGCCGAGGGAAAACACGTGGGCTACCCCTTTATTTCCCTATGGTGGTAGAAAGCCCCATGTCCATTAGTCTTCATTCCTGTTTCATTCCACATAAAACTATGAAACCACTAAAGGAGCTTAGCCTATCTGATCAGGGCTTCTGTCGGTCATCCAGACATGGGGTAATGCTTCAGTCCATTCTCTGCCTTATTGCTGGTGATATCTGAGCTTATATGGGAGCTTGCAGCCTAGTAACGTGTGAGTAAAGTGGACCTGTGCTCTGCCCATACTATGCTAAGTAACCAGCTCACTTTACAAAAGGCACTGTACGTAATCAGCTCTCCATGTTCCTCTGATGCTTGAACCCAGATAAATACTTATTTCCTCTGATCTTCCCACAATGCAGCACTTGGTGCCTGAGCAGACAGTCACCAGGCCCAAGCGCGGTCTTGTAGGGGAACTGAGCATAGCCTTGTGTATGTTGCCCGCACACACCCGGTTCATAGGATGTACTGATACTGATTTCCATCAACTTTGTTCAGTCATTTTCCAGATCACCACCCTGATGCCCAATTTGGAGATCGATCCTTACCGCTGCAACAAGAAGAGACATGTTGGAAACAACTTTGTGAATATAGTATATAATGATTCTGGAGAGTTCTACAAGCTAGGTACTCTGAGGGTAAGTGGAGAAAGTAGTTCTGCCAATTTTAGACTTTTGGCTGTGAACACTGGTCAGCATGGGCACCCTGACTGGTCTGTGGTTACGCAGCCCCATACACCACAAACTGAAATACACTGTGTTTTGACATCTTTCTATCAGAAACCAGCATTAACATTTTCAATAATTTGAGTTACTTGCTACAGTAGCTCATTTCATTGGATCGGAGTACACAGGCCAGGCTTCTCTCCCCATGTGCATCAGTGAGCCTCGGCTAACCCTGTTGCTAGCTTTCCTTCCTTGGACTTCTTTTGGTCGGTCCTGATCACTGCAGCCCGGGAACATCCCACAAGAGCTGCAGTTTTGGAGTTTCTCTGACCCAGTCGTCTAGCCATTACAATGTGATGCTTGTCAGTTGATAAACTCTTTATCCTTGCCCATTTTTATATATATATATTTTTTTTTTTTGCTTTCGACACAACTTCAGGGACAACATATGGTGTCTAATATATCCCACCAACGTTCAAATGCCAATTATATTCACTTTACCTGTCAGTGGTCATAAAGTTATGGCTGATCAGTGTGGGTTATTTGAGCCTGTTAACATTTATCTGTCCTGAAGAAACCATTGTTGTTGTCGTCTCACAGCACCTGATCACATGATTAGCATTGAATCACATGATCAGACCGAACCCTGAGATCATGTGACTTTGATCACCAGCTGTTTTTTATATATTGGGGCAAGGAAGTCGGGATTGGCCAGGGTGCTGGCCAATCAGAGGAAGCCTTGTATTCATAAAAATGCATGACTTCTCCTGAATGGTGAAGCACTCTGTCTGACTTTATTTATATCCGGTAACAGACAGAAAGTTGTCCATACTGCTGTCAGAACACATCACCACTTACTTACTATGTAGCTAATACTACTACAGTCCATTACGCCGCACAGCGACCACATCATTCTGTAATGAAAATAGTTTGATCCAAACAAATTTAAAGTGACACTAAACGTGAAATTCTACTTTAAACCACTTTCCAACTGCGCTATAGCCAAAAGATGAGTAAAGCGTGGCCGTCCATTTCTAGGAGGGCATCCGTCAACAACCTCTCAGAAACACGCTCTCCCTGGGGCATGCATCCAGCGCACTCTGATCGCTGTGTCCTGACACAGCTGATCAGATTGCAGTAAAGGGCCAATCACAGCTGATCACATTTAAACAATGTAAATAAATGTAAATAAAGATAAACAATATCAGCATTCCTTTCCTGACGTGCTGAACAGCGTGAGGAGGAGAGGAAAACCGGTAACCGGCAATTCTGACAGAGCACATTTACACTGATGGGCAGCACTGATAATTATAGCACTAGTTATCAGTCCAACCTCATCAGTGAAGAAAAATTACTTATTTGCAAAATTTTATAACAAACTAAATTTTTTTTATTAATTTTTTTTTATATAATTTTTGGTATTTTTTTCATTTATTTAGCAAAAAATTAAAAACCAAGTGGTGATTAAATGCCACCAAAAGAAAGCTCTAACTGTCTCAAAAATGATAAATTTTATAAGTACAGTGTAGCATGACTGTAATTGTCATTCAAAGTGCGACAGTGCTGAAAATTGGCCTGGGCAGGAAGGGGGTGAAAGTGCCTGGTATTGAAGTGGTTAAAGCGGATCTTCACTTCCCTATGTGACTTGATCTTCTTGCATTTACCCACCCTCCATAAAATAATGGAGAATATATATATATATATATATATATATATATATATATATATATATATATATATATATATATATATATATATATATATATATATATATATATATATATATATATATATATATATATATATTATATACACACAGTGTATATGTGTGTATGTGTGTGTATATATATATATATATATAATCCCACCACCACTATCCTCACCTAGGCTAGAATAATGTCTCTTCTCCTTCAGCCTCCTGGGATAACATGTCATGTCAGGAGGCTGCAGGAACAATTGCAGAGCGGCCAGTGGGTGGACCTGGTGTGTGTTGGCAGGGGCAGACTGACTAAACCCGGTAGAGGCAGCCAGCTCCTGATAGCTGAGGACTAAGCTGTGCAGGAGATATGGGCTATGGCACCAGAGCATTTGATCGCAGCAGGAAAATGCTGAATTTGCTGGGGCGGCAAGTATGAGAATTGAGGACAACCCTGGATAATAAATTTAAAAAAATGGTGGGGGAATGGCAGTTCCCCCTTGAAGGTTTCACTGCTGTGTTTAAGAAAATTAACAGCTAGTTCCTTATCCTGTTGTCTCCATTTCACATAATCTTATTCAGAAAGTAATGGGTTTTTGTCTTTCTATCAGGGTCAGTTTAACTTTGTGGATGTGAACATTCAGCCCCTGGACTGTGAGAGTAACCTGGTGACCTTGCAGTGCCGAAAAGGTGAGAAGCCTTCCTCTATTTTCCAGGATGTGATTAATATTTTATTTTCCTTGGCCAATGAGAATGTACAGAATTATTGTTCCACCCCTGAAGGCAGAGGGAGCATGTATAGAATTATAACCCATATTAAAGAGAGATATACAGTGGGGACGGAAAGTATTCAGACCCCCTTAAATTTTTCTCTTTGTTATATTGCAGCCATTTCCTTAAATCATTTAAGTTCATTTTTTTCCTCATTAATGTACACACTGCACTCCATATTGACAGAAAAACACAGAATTGTTGAAATTTTTGCAGATTTATTAAAAAACAAAAACTGAAATATCACCTGGTACTAAGTATTCAGACCCTTTGCTCAGTATTTAGTAGAAGCACCCTTTTGATCTAATACAGCCATGAGTCTTTTTGGGAAAGATGCAACAAGTTTTTCACACCTGGATTTGGGGATCCTCTGCCATTCCTCCTTGCAGATCCTCTCCAGTTCTGTCAGGTTGGATGGTAAACGTTGGTGGACAGCCATTTTTAGGTCTCTCCAGAGATGCTCAATTGGGTTTAAGTCAGGGCTCTGGCTGGGCCATTCAAGAACAGTCACGGAGTTGTTGTGAAGCCACTCCTTCGTTATTTTAGCTGTGTACTTAGGGTCATTGTCTTGTTAGAAGGTAAACCTTTGGCCCAGTCTGAGGTCCTGAGCACTCTGGAGAGGGGTTTTCGTCCAGGATATCCCTGTACTTGGCCGCATTCTTCTTTCCCTCGATTGCAACCAGTCGTCCTGTCCCTGCAGCTGGAAAACACCCCCACAGCATGATGCTGCCACCACCATGCTTCACTGTTGGGACTGTATTGGGCAGGTGATGAACAGTGCCTGGTTTTCTCCACACATACCGCTTAGAATTAAGGCCAAAAAGTTTTATCTTGGTCTCAGACCAGAGAATCTTATTTCTCACCATCTTGGAGTCCTTCAGGTGTTTGTTTTTTTTAGCAAACTCCATGCGGGCTTTCATGTGTCTTGCACTGAGGAGAGATATGTGTATGTGTGTGTATATGTATGTGTGTGTATATGTATATATATATATATATATATATATATATATATATATATATATATATATATATATATATATATATATATATATATATATATATATATATATATATATATATATATATATATATATATTGTGTGTGTGTGTGTGTATATATATATATATATATATATATATATATATATATATATATCTATATATATATATATATCTATATATATATATATATATATATATATATCCAGAGGATCGGTGCACTTAAAAATTTCTTTCTTGAACCAAAGTTCAAACATTACATAATGTGTAACTTGCACATTATGTAATGTTTGTTTGAACTTTGGTTCAAGAAAGAAATTTTTAAGTGCACCGATCCTCTGTATATATATGTGTATAGATATAGATATAGATATAGATATAGATATATACACACATACACACATACACACATACACACATACACACATACACACACACACACATACACACACACACACACATATATACATATATATATATAATGTATATGTGTGTGTATATATATATATATATATATGTCCAGAGGATCGGTGCACTTAAAAATTTCTTTCTTGAACCAAAGTTCAAACATTACATAATGTGTAACTTGCACATTATGTAATGTTTGTTTGAACTTTGGTTCAATAAAGGAATTTTAAGTGCAGCAATCCTCTGGACTTTTTTTTATATTTTGGTCAGTGGGACGGCCAGATCGCACTGCACTAATTGAAGACTGGGTGCGACTTTCCTCTACTTTGAAAAGTTATATATCTATATGTATATGTGTGTATGTATGTGTGTGTGTGTGTATATATGTATGTGTGTATATATATATATATATATATATATATATATATATATATATATATATATTCTCTATATATCATAAAACCCTGTTGTAACTTCTGAGGCTCTAAAACTTTCTAAAAATGTATACTGTGTCCAAAAGCTTAAAACTGATATTACCTTGCAAAAGTAGCTTTGATATCATCACTGTGCTGTAAACAGCAGGGGGTGGAAACCCAACAAGCCCCACCTACTACAGGCTGTGTGCAAAAATCACAGGTGGGGGCGGAGACGAGACCAGTCCCCTGCACAAGGAGAGAGCAGCAGTGACTGGTCTTTATTACAGAGGAATGGTGTTACACTGGATTACTGCACAGATCTGGAAGAAATACACAAAGCACATCAAGATTCAAATAAGAAAACACATAACTCTTGTATGTAGACAATATTGGTTTATCCCAGAGTTCAGCATTAACTGAGGTCACTTTAGGGGAAAAACTCGTGATGCAAATGGGAATGTCCTTAGTCTTGTTTTTGTAAGCTCTTCCTCCAACCTGTGATTTATAGTTAGCACAAATATTGTTCAGTCAGTTACTAGTCCAATTTTGACATCTTCCTTGTTGAATAGAAAGGGTTAAGAATGTAAACTGGCTTTTAGTCATTTTCATAACTCAGCATTTTTTAGCTTAAAGTGGTTGAAAAGTCAGTTTTTTTTTTTTTTTTTATCTTAATGCGTTAAACACTATGCATTAAGATAAAAAGCCTTCTGTGTGCAACAGCCCTGCTAATACTTACCTGAGCCCCATCTTGATCCAGCGATGCCTCGGCCATCCGGAGACTCTCCCTCCTGATTGGCTGAGACAACAGCGGTGCCATTGGCTCCCACGGCTGTCAATCAGTCATTTAGCCAGTGAGGAGAAATAGCCCATAGCAAGTTGCCTGCCGTGAGAGGCACTCAACAGAAGGGAGGGGGAGCACAGAAGAGGGTCCCGAGAAGAGGAGGATCTGGGATGCTCTGTGGACAGGTGTCTTTTATACAGGTAACAAGCTGAGATTAAGAGCACTCCCTTTGAGAGTGCTCCTAATCTCAGCTCGTTGCCTGTAT
This sequence comes from Aquarana catesbeiana, assembly GCF_042186555.1. Classification (NCBI taxonomy): domain Eukaryota; kingdom Metazoa; phylum Chordata; class Amphibia; order Anura; family Ranidae; genus Aquarana; species Aquarana catesbeiana. The sequence continues at coordinate 96,310,268 of NC_133329.1, forward strand.
AGAAGACACCTGGAAGCCAGAAATCTTGCTGATTTCAATAGGGGATCAAATGCTTATTTCACTCATTAAAATGCACATTTTTTTTTTTTTTCTTTTTTGAAAGCGTTTTTCTGGATATTTTTGTTCTGTCTCTCACTGTTAAAATAAACCTACCATTAAAATTATAGACTGATTATTTCTTTTTTTGTTTACAAACTTTTTTATTTGGTACAAAGAAATAGTACAAAAAGCTTATTGACATATGCCATAAAATGTACAATCAAAGTAATTTCTACAAAAAGGAATAACAATATATATTAAGCGGTTCTTGAATGGAGTATAAATTTATATATAAATATAGCTATTCCTATTATACATTAAACTCTATATTCATATAATACTCTTCAGTGAACTTCAGTATTTAGTAGAATTATTCAGGGTTAAAGAAGAGATTAGCATGGTTAACCATGGGTCCCATTTCTTTGTGTAGAATTGGTTAGTGTTTTGTATTGTGTGGAATATTTTTTCCATTAAATTAATATTGTTAATTCTGGTTTTCAAATGTGAAAGAGGAGCTGTGGGGGATTTCCAATGGTATGCTATCAACCAGTGTATAGCAACACATATTGTGTGGATCAATCTCATATTATGTATGGAAAGACCGATGATAGGGGAAAATAGGAGACAGTTATATATAGTGAGGTTTATGCTGCTATTTGTAGACTGATTATTTCTTTGTCAGTGGGCAAACGCACAAAATCAGCAGGGGGTCAAATACTTTTTTCCCCTCACTGTACACAGAGCAAATAAGGATAACATGTTTGTAAAGTCTTGTTTTTTTCTTCTATAAAAATAACAATCGCTTTAACCGCATTGAGCACAATAAAATAAACATTTCCCACTAAACTATTTGTTAAATATCTTACCCCAGCGCTTGCAGTTTACAAAAATCAGTGCTGCTTCCCTGAACTTTCAGTCTTCACAGGAAAGTTAACAGTGGACAGTGCAGTCTCCAGTAATTCTGTTTTGGAGAGGGTGGGGGGCGGGAGTAACGGAGTGCCGTGTTAACCTAGGCCAATGGTTCTCAACCCTGTCCTCAAGTACCCCCAACAGACCATGTTTTCAGGTTTTCTTTTATCTTGCACAGGTGCTTTAAATCGGCCAATGACTTGGTATCTCGGACAGCTATTTTATCTAAGAGAAATTCCTAAAACATGGCCTGTTCGGGGTACTTGAGGACCGAGGTTGAGAACCACTGCCCGAGGTTATGGGGCTGTGTGTGTCTGTTGATGCACACAGTGTAGGGAAACACCCCTAGTTCCTGCACGCAAGGGTGTTTCCATAGGATGCTGCAAGAGAAAGAAGCCACCCTGAATTGGGAAACCTCCGACAGTGGTCTTGGCATCAGCTTAAATTGGAACATAGGCAAGGATTAAAAGATAAAGAAGCTGAATACTTAGTAAATGATTAAATCAGTTGCTAAAAGTGTTTAAAAATGGAACCACTATAAATGTTTTAGTTGCTACATTTAGTTTTAACATTTTTTTTTTTTTTTTTTGTAGATATGGAAGGCCTGGTTGATATCTCGGTTGCCAAAATCGTGTCCGATAAAAACCTTCCGTTTTTGGCTCGTCAGATGGCTCTTCACTCAAACGTAAGGAAGATTCTATGGTGGTTTGTTGGAGTGGCTCAGATCTGTGGGGATAGGGGCCCTGCCTCTGAGGATGGACACTAAGCTAAATTAGAAGGGCATTGCTGCTCCCCTTACCCTGTGCCCTACCCCTCTGTAAAGGCAGCAAGAGCTCAGATTCAACTTGGTGATCTTGAAGGGTGAATGTTGTGTGGGTTAAGAGAAAATCCCTCATCCCCACCAAATTTTATTAACTACTTAAAAAAAAATCAAGCTGAACGTATTCACCACCATATTGGTAGAACACCCATCACCACCCCACCCCAGTTAGTCACAGAGAGCCTGCTACTTGTAGTTTATTAAAATGCTTTCCAATTCAACCAGACCACCTGTCCCAAGGACCACTACTCCACCCTTCTTCTCAGTCACTGGCTATTAGAGAATGGTTATTGAAGGCCAGGCACGGAGAAAACACTTTTCCAGCTCTGTTTACAATCAAACTTTGCAGGCCTTTACCAGTTAGCTATTTTCCTGGATTTCAGCTTCAATAGATAAGTGCAGAGATAAAATGCATATATATATTTGGGATCTGTTTTATCTGCCAAAGGATTTGTATTTGTCCATCCAGCTGAGATTTATACAGCTCTGCTACACAGCACAGTCCTTATTTTTTAGCCACATAACACTGACAGATCTTGTTCCTCCTAAACCCTGTGACTAGGAAATGAAAAGGATCAGAACTAGTCTGTCACTCTGCTTTCAACATGTTCCCTGTTAGCACATGAGCAATGCAGCACAATACACGCCTTGTGCTGTTTCTAATTCAGTCTGAGCTCTGCTGTACAGGGATTACAAGAGGCTGATACCAGGTTAAGTGCTTTCACTTAAATACTATTAATGATTACAGAGCTGCATTCATTTGTGTCTTATGGCTTGTAATGGCAATATATTCCCACTTGTATCTCTTACGTAGAAGACCTTTTTTCTGCTTGATTGGCTTCTGCAATGTTATATGGATGACCCTTTCTGTGTGCTGACATTTTGACCCAGCTCACAAAATATACGAATCCCATATGTATGCAGGGAAAAAAAAGCTAAGAGACAATGTTGTCATTGGTACTTCTCCTATGGAGAAGTACTTGTTCTGCACTCCTGTGACCCGTTTTCAGCTGACAGCAGCAGGCTGACGCCCCCTGTCATTTGACATCAGAGCCAGCCCAGGCTCTGAAAAGATCCCTACCATATGGTGGGGATCCACCCAGAACCCTGGACAGGCAGCTGGCTCAGCCTCTCTGCGATCTGTTGAGAACCTGACGCAGCCCCTCTATACCTCAGTGCTAGAGGGGAGAGAAGAGTCACTGACTGATCATCGCGGCTCTCTGCTCAGAGCGGAGGGGGAGAACTGAGCCGGCAGGGAGCAGATGCAGCTTTGGATTGATGTTGCATCCACCTAGGTGCGTATACTGTTTGTTTAAAAAAGCCCATCCTTCTCTTTTAATCTTTTCATTAGATGTGTTGCTTTATTATATTTCTTGTCTGAGAAAAAAAGCTCTTCTCTTCCATGTTGCACCCAATTCTGCACTTAATGCTTATTTCCGCATACTTCAGTCTGAGTTATTGAGCTGTGCGTTATATAAATGTCACAGGTGTTGGTCTTAATGTGTTTATTTTTGATTTGATATTTTCTGTATGGTAACCTGTGACATCTCATGTTATCTCTTCTCCCTCTAGATGGCATCACAGGTGCACCACAGTAGATCCAACCCCACAGACATCTACCCTTCCAAGTGGATTGCCAGGCTGCGACACATTAAGAAGATAAGACCTAAGGTGGGTCACTTTGAGGAGTCTGTATGAGCCTGCCTCTATGAAGGCACCTTGCTTTACATTAGATGGCAAAAATGTGTGAATATGTGATGTTTGCGCCTACCTATGTGGACGCCATTCAAATTATTGAGTTCTGGTATTTTCAGTGAAAGGTATTGTTCATTCTACAGCATGCAATGACACTTTAGATCACTGTGAGCTTCCAATGTTGTAACACCATTTTTGGTAAGGCCATTTACTGTGCCCCTGCAGTGTCCTATACAGGGCCGTGACCTCAACCCCACTGAACATCTTTGGGATGAATTGAAACACCGATTGCCAGCAAGGTCTTCCCATCCAACATCAGTACCTGACCTCACAAAACTCTTTTGGCTAAATGGATACAAATTCCCACAGACTCCAAAATCTTGTGGAAGGCCTTCCCAGAAGATTAAGGGTCTTACAGCCACAAAGAGGGGTCCAACTCAATATGAGATTGCCCATGGTTTTGAAATAGACTGTACAACAAGCTCATATAGGTGTGATAGTTGGGTCTCCATAATTTTTTATCCATATAGCATACGTTGTCTTAGTCCCAACCCAGCACTTTAAAAGTGACTGTGACTTGTATGTTCATTGCTTTCTACAAAATGTCCCTGCAGTGTGCAGGAGCAGAGCTGTCCAGTCTGCAGATTCAAGCAGTGTACTCCCTTTAGCTTTGGATCTCTGCAGCTCCTCCAGAGTTACCATGGGCCTCTTGGCTGCTTCTCTGATTAATGCTCTCCTTGCCCGGCCTGTCAGTTTAGGTGGACGGTAATGTCTTGGTAGGGTTGCAGTTGTGCCATACTCTTTCCATTTTCAGATAGTGGATTGAATAGTGCTCTGTGATGTTCAAAGCTTGGGATATTTTTTTTATAACCTAACCCTGCTTTAAACTTCTCCACAACTTTATCCCTGACCTGTCTGGTGTGTTCCTTGGCCTTCATGATGCTGTTTGTTCACTAAGGTTCTCTAACAAACCTCAGAGGGCTTCAAAGAACAGCTGTATTTATACTAAGATTAAATTACACACA
>NC_133329.1:97912981-97985481 GCF_042186555.1 Aquarana catesbeiana
CTCTCTTCAGGCTGAACTCATTGTTGGAGATCAAAGCTGGTGCCATCCACATATGGGACTTGAAAACTGACCAGAATGAGCAGCTTATTCCTGAGGCCGACGCGGCTGTGAACGCCGTCCATATCGACCCCGATGCCAGTTACATGGCTGCCGTCAATGGTTCAGTGAGTAATATATTTTTTTTTTTTGGCATCTGTGTCCCTTTTGGGGAGATTATCTTTTACTTCCTGCTGTGTAGACATAACAGGAAGTGAGTGTAAATCTCCCCAAAGTGAGGTAAATGCCCTCTTACACAGAGTGATAGGACCTGTTCTGGTGACAACTGAGTCCCATGGCAATGGTCACCAGGACCAGTATAGAGTAAATACAAGGGTAGTTTTGGAAGTTCCCTGGAGTTGAGCGTTAATGGGGGGGGGGGGGGGGGGGGGGGGGTGTTTCTCAGTAAGGCCTCGCTCACACCATGATGCAGAGACGTCAGTTTTTCTATATGCGTTTTGCAAGGGTGCAATGTTCTGTGTCCTGTTCACACCACAACACTGGTATCGCGTGCAGATTTTTTTTTTTTTTTTTTCTGCGCAGGAATCTGCAATGTATATGCAGTTTTTCTGCACGGGAAAGAAACTGACGTGACATTAACATTGGTTTGAATAAGGCACATAACTGACTTGCATTAAAACTGAAATAACATTGATGTTTCTGTAAGTGAAATCTGCTTAGTTTTCCCATCAGTTTTCATGCAGGTATGGTGTGAACAAGTCCTTAAAAAGTGGAGGTAAAGTGTTTGTAAAGGTCCATAGTTATTTTTTTATGGGGGGGGGAAAAAAAGTTGTACTTGCCTGCTCTGTGCCCCGCCACCCTCCTCATCAGCAGGTTTCCGATGGTTGCTGACCCCCAGATTAGAGTGTACCCAGGCACACCCCATGTGCACACCTATGGGACCTGTCTTCACTTCTTACTATGCAGAGGAGTTGGGAATTTGCTGTGTACATGCTTTGGGAGGGATGCAGCTGAGCTGATTCTGCCCACCACACCGATACAATAGACCACCACACCAATTTTATGGACCACCATGCGAGGAGGCAGGGCAGCACAATGTGATATTAAAGACGCTTGTCATACTTGCCTACTTTGTGCAGTGGTTTTGCACAGAGCAGCCTGATTCCCCCTCTTCTGGGGTCCCTCGTCGGCACTCCTGGCCCCTCCCTCCTGCCGAGTGCCCCCACATCAAGCAGTTTGCAATGGGGGGGCACCCAGGCAGGCTCACTCCTGATTTGCATGTCCATTCACACACAGCCCTACTCCCTTAATGTTTTCCTCCCCAACAGAGACTTAAGGTAGCCATATACTACACAATCTGATTGTACAATCTCCTTTAGATTTTATAAAAGTAATGTAATATGAGGACACATCTAAACAATGCATTGCCTTTGTATAAAATGGGCCCCCTACACTCTCTATTTTCTGGTAGATCTAAAGTTGAGTGTACAATCAGACTGTGTAGTGTATGATCATCTTAAATCAACTTGTGAGTCTGAAATACTTGCATTACAGCTTGTTGCCTTTTGCATCTTGTTTGCATCTACAGTAGGCCCTGTGGCTGCTGCCTGAGTAAAATATGTCCATCTTTGCCATCAGCAACTAAAATCCCATCATTACTGTCACTAAAGTAATCCCCATTGTTGGTGTCAGATCCACCTTCTTCCCCCTTCCTATAGGGTGCTTCAGAGTCTTCAAATTCCCAAGCTGACTACAGTGATAAATGCTAAGAGGCTTTAGCACTATGTTGGCTGCATGCAGGAGGGGGAACTGTACCAGTGCAATATTGCCACAAAGTCCTACCCCCAAAGTTGCATGGTTAAAGAAAGACACAAGTCAATCCAGCTCAGTCAACATAGAGAGAAGAAAAAAAAAAACCACAAAATAGAAAATCTCCATATATACAATTCTATACTCAGTTGATCCAGAGTCCCCAGTAAAGTATGATCCAATGTGCTCCAGTGAGGGGAAAGAAATTCCTTCCTGATCCCCAGAGAGGCAATCGGATTTTCCCTGGATCAACTTTACCAACTTTACCTATAAATGTCAGTACCCAGTTATATTACGGAGGATCCGGTAAGTCAAACTGCTTTTAAGTTTGGATAGAAACGAGCAGTTAACCCTTGCAGTGCGGACTTTTAGGTTTTCTGGAGTTGGGCACTTTGATACATGTTACCCTTTTGTCTCTTATAAGTTTTTTATATAGGTGCGCTGATAAACTTTCTCTTGCCTACAGGGAAACTGCTTTGTTTGGAACTTGACAGGAGGCCTCGGAGAAGACCTGACACAACTTATCCCCAAAACCAAAATCCCGGCTCACAAGCGATGTGCACTGCGATGTAAATTCAGCCCCGACTCCACGTAAGTGTATAGTGATCGACCAATTTGGGTACAATCAGCCTGCCCATACATGGATGGAATCTTGGCTGTTCCCTGCTAAAGTGGCCAAATTTCGATCCATGTATTGCCATTAGGGTCTCTGCAGCTAAACTACCCCATTACTACTTTCTGTGCTTTGTTCTGCACTGTCTCAGTGTGGAGGCGACCATCCTAGTAGGACAAGGCTTCACTTCCTCCTGTTAGAGCAGCACAACCCTGATGACTGTGGGGTGGGGGGGTGGGGGGGGGAGGAATAAACGAGAAGCAACAGGAGAAGAAACAGATAGTGAGGAGATCCTTATACTGCCGGTCTCTCCAAGGAGAACAGTGACAGAAGTAACAGGCATCATTTCAAGTGCTTCAGCAGTCCTCCAAAGGTAAATAACATACAAGAGGAAAGATTCTCATAGTGTACTAAACTAAAATTCGAACTTTTATTAGAGCAATAAAAAGTGCACACTCGCATAAATATAAATAGAGCAGTATCGCAAATTTCATAACCATCCGATCAGCTGGTGTCTCCTTGGTCATGCCGCTTCCGGCATTGACCTGCGTGGTGTCACTTACGCTGGCCCCACGTAATGCGTTTCATCCTTGCAGTCATCAGGGGAAGAGACCACCGGTAAGGTACCTTATACGCCCCTGAGGTAGACACTGGTTTGATGAGCTTCTTTGTTTTTTGGAAGACCATTATTAATCTGTTCTTCATTTGATATTACGTTAGTGCTGCACTTATACTGCTGCACGTTTACCTTTGAAGATTTGGTGTCAGATCTTAGTGCTGGCAGATTCCCCCCCTCCCCCCCGTTATAACTGATGCTTGATTGATCTTTATAAGTGAATCAGAAAGCATCGGTGCCATGGAGGTTGTCGGTGGCAGTCTACATATTTCTTTCAGTGCAGGTTTACTTTAGATCCAGTCCAAATCTATGTCGTAAAGTGGCATTATGATGCATCGAAATGCATATTACCTGGCATCCCAATGTTTTTAGTGGATCCGGTACACATATTTGCGTTGTATTGAGGCACGTCTTTGAAAGTTGTTCAGGTATATATTTTGTTGTTTTTTTGTTTTTGCTCTTTGATGTGCATATAGGGAACAATAGAAGTTAAAGTGGTTGTAAAGGCAGATTTTTTTTTTTAACTTAATGCATTAAGATAAAAGCCTTCTGTGTGCAGTAGTCCCCCACAGCCCCTTTAATACTTACTTGAGGTCCCTCTCTGTCCAGCGATGTCCATGGGTGTCTCAGCCAGCTGATATTCTCCCTCCTGATTGGCTGAGACATTGGCTGCTGCTGTCCATCAAAGTCAGCTAGCCAATCAGTGGAAGGGGGGGGGGGGGGGCCAGGTGGGGGCTACATGTCTGAATGGACACAGGGAGCTGTGACTTGGCTCGGGTGCCCCCATAGCAAGCTGCTTGCTGTCGGAACACTGAACAGGAGGGAGGGGCCAGGATCACAGAGGAGGATCCAGGCTGTTCTGTGCAAATCCACTGTACATAGGAGTTAAGTATAACAGGTTTGTTATTTTTATAAGAACCAAACAAGACTTTACAATCACTTTTTAATAGGAGTGCAAGAAAACAAAAGTTACATGTACTGCAAATGCTGAGACTTGCCCCTAACTACATTTGGTAAATGGTAGGCCCTTCTCACACTTTTCTAGGTGCTGAGCACATAATTCAAGAAAATATTAACCACGTAGGCGCATGTTGAAAAATGTATGAAGATGGAAACTCATAGATGTGAATCCAGCTATAAAACACAATTGAACGGGTGTGTTTCTCAAAAAAAAATTCTTTATTAGATACAAAACAGAAGTTGGACACATCAGTAGGGTACAACAAGTAACTGCGAATCTCAAAGATGTTTTTGCAAGCTGTAACAATAATATCACATAAAAAAAAATAGACCATTAACACCACTGCATTATGGAATGTCATCTGTAATAGTCTGCCGTCAGTCCAATTACAACCATCCAAATGGGGGGGGGGGGGGGGGGGTGTTAATAGTTTTGCAGGGCTACAGTGTCCACATCACAAAAGGAACGGGATAAGATACCCAAGAAGTGAAACTTTTTCATACATCATCTCCCATTAGTGGCAAAGTGACAGGTTCTCTTGATAGCCCACCTTCCCTACACTGCCATGTTTGCCTGTCAAAGCGCTATATCTGATCCCTGTGTAAGCTCCGCATCAAAGCTTAAACAAGGTTAATGAATTTCTCCCCTTCTCCACCTGACATGTACCAAGCACTGCATCTTGGGAAGAAGGGGGCGCATGTGGCCTTTTCCCCTATCTGGAAGTACCGGGTATTTTCAAAAGGCTCCGACAAAGGAATAGGGTGTCCGAACACAGCAAAGTTGATAATCAGCAGAAGGGGAGCACTTTTGAAGAGGGCATGTCACTTTCCTATGAAATTTAAAAAAAAAAAAAATATATATATATATATATAGCTTGTCTGTCTTTCTGGCATCTTATGTTTGCTAGAAAACAGGAATGCTAGACACTGTCGCATGGAGAATGAGCTGGTTTCTGCTGGTAACAGCCCAGGGAAGAAAAATGGTATGCATCACTTCTGCCCATTGTAGTGTGCTGTAGAGTTCATGGACTGTCCCTTTTTTGCAGACTCCTGGCCACATGCTCAGCCGATCAGACCTGCAAGATCTGGAGGACCTCCAACTTCTCACTGATGACAGAGCTGAGTATAAAGAGTAATAACCCCGGAGAGACATCAAGAGGCTGGATGTGGGACTGTGCCTTTTCTGGGGACTCCCAGTACATTGTTACAGGTACCGATCTAATCTGCTTAAAGTGGAACTGTCGACAATTAAAAAAAAATAAAAAATAATAATCTTACACATGAGGCCTATCGCAAGCAATACTGCAGAAGTCTTTGTTTTTCTAAACACCTGAAACAACATAGCTTTAAGTCAGCCATATATGGAGCAAAACTTAGCCGGTTCAGCAGCCGGCTGAATTTCGATCCATCTATGGGCAGGCTGGTTTTAAAGTTGATCGATTGACTGTAGGTACAACCAGCCTTTTTTTTTTTTTTTTTTTTTTCTTTTCTTCTCTTCTATGAAGCCTGAGGAGCATTGTACCCGCAATCAGCAGATCATGGGTGCAATCTTAGGCTCCTAAAGACTCTCAGCATAGCTGTTTGCTCATACCTCATACAGGCAGGCAGTTATCTAGGAGCAGGAAGCTCAATGGACTACGAGACCACTCACCAGCCCTCTTGCAGCTCTTTGAAAACTACAAGCCGTCGGCCTCAATGGCTGTTGGTACGTGTAGACATTCATTCACAGGAAACTGAATGAATACTGCGACTGCATGGGCAGAGACCCACATGGCCGTGCTGTTTTCAAATTGTAACAGCAGGCATGGGGAGAAGATCTCCTGCCTGCTGTCATACAGAGTGGGGAGAGGTTGCAGATGCTGGAATATGTTGTATGTTCCACCCTAAATTTGGGTGGAACTTGTAACATGTTCCAAAGGTGAACCTATCCTTTAAGTGTGGCTATTGCATAATCTTTCACCTTTCATCATGCCATCCTACTTTGGTGTGTGGTGTGTGTTTTTTTTTTTTTTTTTTTTTTTTTTTCTTTGTATTGTAATGGAAACTCATATAAAGAATTTTCCAAAAATAAAAATTATGCCGCTAAATACCTTGTTTCAGATCACCTCTATGGTCATGTGACCTCCCGCCAGTCTCCTCCCCGATATAAGGGCTACAGCGGGAGGGGCTTTGAGGACAGCACAGGTCATGTGACCTCCCGGTTGATGTCAGCGGGGAGATCTCGGCCTTTAGATCAGGGTAGAAGAGCGGCAGGAGGTCACGTAACCTCATAGAGGTGATCTGAAAGAAGGTATTTAGCGGCATCATTTTAAACAAACAGTAGTATACCTTGGTATAACGGAGGCACTGGCAGTAATCCTACTTTGACTTTACTGCCAGCTACTAATAGCGGCAGGAGCAGAGGGGTTGGGAGGAGATCGCTTACACACGGGAGCTGACAGGCAGGAAAGGGGAGAGGAGAGCAGTGGGATGACTAAGACATGTAACCTGACCGCGGTATCATGAATTAGCAGCCATGATTATCATGGTTGCTCTATATAGGTGGGACAGAGGAGCAGGCAGGATCAACCAGGTTTTTTACAGCATAGAAGAGGACAGATTACACAGCACAAGCACTATGCTTTTTAACCTGCTTTTAAAGAAACCAGATCTGCTTCCTTCTCTATTATTATTATTATTATTATTATTATTATTATTATTATTATTATTATTATTATATATATATTTTTTTTTTTTTTTTTGGGTTACAACCTCTTTAATTTATAGCTGACCTGAAAAGCCACTTTTTAGTTTCATATTTTCTACTAATTACAAATTTTGTTTTAATATAAAATTTTCTGTTACCTCCTGCAGCATCGTCCGATAACCTGGCTCGGCTGTGGTGTGTAGAGACCGGCGAGATCAAGAGAGAATACAGCGGGCACCAGAAAGCGGTTGTCTGTCTAGCATTTAATGACAGTGTGTTGGGCTGACACAAACTGATTTACATGAGCCCCTCAGCACAAGGTTTGGCTTTCAATCCACCCTGCTGGGTTACAAACAGTCGGCCAGAGACAGACTTTTTTTATTCTGAAGTGGAGAAAAATGTCAGAACTCCAGTTGGGGAAGATGGCCCCAGTTGAACAGTTGGATCTTTGAAATGATTACACGGCAACCTGATTGAGTTTAGAGTGTCAGTCAGGAGAGGCATTTGGTATAATCTAGATTGTTACTCTAAAGTAGTTGTTATAATGCAGTCTTATCTCCCAGGGATCAGTGTGTGCTTTGTTGTTCATCTGAATTCTCACCCTGTCTGAGCAAGAATGTCAGGCTTAAAGCCCCCTTGGGGGCTGACTTGTCTCCCTCCTGAGCTCATGGCTGTTGACCCTTTGGCCCAGCCGTACAAACAATAAAAAACAGCCAACATCCTGCCGATGTGAATGCTGTAAAACCAGTAGCTGACCGACTCCCAAGCAATGCTCTTGGCTATGGGCAGAGGGCGCTGACCGGTGTGTTCTGGTGGGAGGGGCTGTCCCCCTGTCAGAACACAACAGCTCAGTGGGGGGGGGGGCAAGATTGCTGGACTAGAAAAACTGGAAAACAGCACTGACCTCAGGAAGGCAAAAAAGGAGGACCTTAAAGCCCGACGCTGACAGGGAGAAAATTAAAAGATAATCAAAACCAGTCTCTAGAGCGGAAATGCTCTGCTATTATTAGAACGATTCAGGAGTGGAGATTCAGATTGTTACAGTTGCCGATCGCTGACTGGTTCTCTTTAGGTATACATTCTTGGTAAAACCATGCCATATGTAAAAATGAGTTGGCATAATGTCCTTTAATGACACACATTTTCTGTTGAACCTTTTTTATAAACTGTGAAATTCCTATTCAACTAAAGCAGTATTTAATATTGTGGTTTTGTTATATCTACTGGAGAATGCAGTATACTTTTTCTTATGTTAAAGGGTAACTCCACTTTCGTGGGGAAAAAATGGCAAATAAAGAAAAAAATGATATAGCGTATACAATTGCAACACAAATTATATTAGAAAAAGAGAGGTCATTTTTATTATCTGCAGCTCTGTTTTTTTTTTTGTAAAATGCAATATGGCTAACTGGAGATGTTCTGTACACAATGTATACAGAACACCCCCCAGAAACATAATTTCCTGCTTGTGTGATTGGCTTCACTGATTTCCCAGAAATCTGCACCAAGATACAAGTCAGATTTTGGGCATCCCCTGCAACAAAAATGTTATTTTTGGTGAGATACTCCTAATAGGAAATCATGGCTAAAGGGATGCAGAGTGACCCAGCTGCTTTCCTCATTAGTGCCTTGCAGGTGAAGCAGCTGGTTGATGATTAAGAAACCACTCCTATTAGATTACTTTACCACATGGACACAAACACACAGGGATTTCTTCAGGATAACAAAAGGTCGAAATCTGCAACAAAGTTTATTAAAATACCAGAAATGTGTATAGATCACCCGGGGGAATGGGTTTTTCTCAACAAAAGTGGCGTTACTCTTTAATGGAATTCATTGACAAATCTTGAATATTGGAGGCGTAAGCATTGACAGAATACTCATGAATATAATTATATGGCTTTTTTAAAATTCAAATGGGGTTCTGTGTGGGGTTTTTTTGGGTCCCAGAGCTGCTGAAAAATGACCACCTTCAGAGGATAGAAAAAGAAGCCATCAGATGTTGTCCCAGTGTCACTGCTCTTGTGCACCTGTGGTCGTGCCGCGTTCCTAGGACACGGTGCAACCCCGATCTGGGTAAAGAGCCGATGACTTTCAACATGTGATCGGCTGTATCTGATCACATGTTAACACTGAAGTGCAGTTTTTTTCCGGCTCTCCTCGCCTCACTGGCACAGTGTGAGGTGAGGAAAGCCGATCAGCGGCATCTCCTCGCAGCAGAGACTGTATCGGTAATTAAGGCACTGATTAGCAATGTAGCCCCAGCAGCTCCCATCAGTGACACCAATCAATGTCCATCAGTGCCTGTCATATTAGTGCCGCCTCATCGGCGCAAGAGAAAAATGATTCTGGGTGTATCATAACATGTTCTGAAAGGTGAACTTATCCTTTAGGCCCCTTTCACACTGGCGCAGTCCAGTCCATAATCTCTGCTGAGGAGGATGACGGGTCCGTGTCCACTCTGCTGATGCAGAGCGAGCGCAGACACAGCCTGCTGTCCTCTATGGGCTGTCAGTTGGAAATGGACAGGTGGGTCCGTTTCCATCCGACTGTCATATGATCCACCAGACGGATGGGGAACAGATCCTCACCCGTCTGTTAGCAGACAGGATTGAATCGGTTGTCGCCGGGTGTCAACGGACACATCTGACATCCACTGCCCTATAGAGAGCAATGGATGGTCTGATCAGGTCTGCCTGAAAAAACTGACAGGCAGACCCAACTACTGTGTGAAAGGGCCCTTAAGGTTAACTGCTTCTTGCCCAACTTCATTAAATGGCCACATGTCTTTCCCTATGCTAGTGACACTATTAAGATATTTGTAGGTTGCGATCATATTACCTCTTAAGCGTCTCTTCTCCAGTGAAAATAAGTTTAATGATTGCAGATGTTCCTCATAATGGAGATCCTCCAGCCCCCTTATTGGCTTTCTAGACCCTCTCCACATCCTTCCTGAGGACCGGTGACCAGAACTGGACAGTGTACTCAGGATGTGGCCTCAACCTATATCTCTGCTTTCAGCAATGCCTATACAGTGGGGAAAAAAATAATCATTTGATCCCCTGCCGATTTTGTAAGTTTACCCACTTACCAAGAGATTAAAGAGAAGCTCCACCTTAAAAAAAAAAAATATTAAAAGCCAGCAGCTACAAATACTGCAGCTGCTGCCTTTTTAATAAATGGATACTTACCTGTCCCAGGGTCCAGCGATGTCGGCAGCTGAAGCCGATCAATCTCTCGGCTTCCCCCGCCGCCATCCTCGGTCAGGGAATCGGGAAGTGAAGCGCTGCGGCTTCACTGCCTGGTTCCCTACTGCGCATGCGCGAGTCGTGCTGCGCCTCTGCACTGGTCCCTGTTGTGCTGGGAACTGTGTGTTTCCCAGAAAACAACGGGGGGGGGCGGCGGCGATATCTGCGGATATTCTGCAGCTGTCGAAGCCTGGTGTATTAGTGTTTAAATGATAGTGACAAAATACCAACCAAAAATCCAGAAATTAGTCGGTCTGTATCCTTCCCCTTTTTTTTTTTTTTTTTTTTTTTTTTTTGCGCCAAAGCATCCTGTTTCCACCTCCATGCTTGACTATAGGGATGGTGTTCATAGGGTCATTATCAGCATTTCTTTCTCCAAACATGGTGATTCCAATTAACGCCAAAGAGCAAAATTTTGATCTCATCTGACCACAGCACTTTCTCCCAATCCTTCTCTGAATCATTAGATGTTTATTGGCATGACTGTACATGTGCCTTCTTAGGCCCCTTTCACACTGGGGTGGTGGGTGTATTTTTAGCAATGCTTTACCGTCAATTTCACTGAGCTATTTGGCAGCTAGTGGGGCGCTTTTACCCCCAGTTAGTGGCTGAGAAAGGGTTAAAACCACAGCAAAGCGCTGCTGCAGCAGCGCTATGCCGGCGTTATAGCCGCGCTGCCCCATTGATTTCAATAGGCAGGAGCGGTGTGTTCACAGCTCCAAAGATGCTGCTTGCACTGCAGGAGTTTTTTTTTTAACGTCCTGCAAGCACACCGCTCCAGTGTGAAAGCCCTTGGGCTATCACTGCAGAGACAGGTGTGGCTCTTTGCAGGTGCTATTTTTAGCACTCTAGCACCTGTAAAGCGCCTCAGTGTGAAAGGGGTCTTAAGGAGGGAGACTTGCCATGTTTGGAGGAAGAAAAGTGCTGATTATGACCCTAAGAACACCATCCCTACAGTCAAGCATGGAGGTGGAAACATGATGCTTTGGGGCTGATTCTCTGCTAAAGGTACAGGCCGACTTTGCCGCATTGAGGGACCAATGGACGGGGCCATGTATTGTAAAATCTTGGATGAGAACCTTCTTCCCTCAACCAGAACACTGAAGATGGGTCTTCCACCATGACAATGACCCAAAACATACAGCCAAGGCAACAAAGCAGTGGTTCAAGAAGAAGTGCATTAAGGTCACGGAGTGTCCTAGCCAGTCTCCAGACCTTAATCCTATAGAAAATTTATGGAGAGAGCTGAAACTTTGAGTTGCCAAGCAACAGCTAAGAAACTGCCAAGAAACTTTAAGGATTTAGAGAAGATCTGTAAAGAAGAGTGGACCAAAATCCCTCCTGAGATGTGTGCAAACCTGGTCACTAACTACAAGAAGCGTCTTACCTCCTGTGCTTGTCAACAAGGGTTTCTCCACCAAGTACCAAGTCATGTTTTGAATTGGGGATTAAATACTTCCTTTACTCACTGAGCTGCAACTTGATTTATAACATTTGTATCATGTGGTTTTTTTTTTTTCTGGATTTTTGGTTTATATTCTGTCTCTATAATTTAAAATACACCTATGATAGACCATTTAGTTGTAAGTGGGCAAACGTAAAAAAAAATCTGCAGGGGATCAAATAATTATTTTTCCCCCACTGTACATCATCCTTATTGGAGAGCTCTGACTCAGCTGGGGGCGTCTTGGACCTCTGAAGAGAGACCACTGCTTATGGCACCTCCAACTTACTAAAAACGTGTTTCATTGCAGCAGAGGGCACAGATGTTAACCATCTATGGACTGTAGTGCACTGTTTTTAGAAAAGCTGGGCTGCCTTGTTAAACCATACGGTATTGGTTGTGTGGTATTGCACTGCAAATGTGTGAATCCGTGCTTGGGGAACCAAAAAAAGAAAACGTTTTGGCTGATGAATTGGCAAATAGCATCTGGAAGTGAATTAAAAAAAAATTAAATATGAAAAAAAATTCTACATGCGTTTGTAAATTGACATTAAAATGTTCTTTTCATAGACAGGCTGGTAGTTTTTCTGATATTGCATTGTGTCTGTAAGATGTCCAACATCTGTAAATACTTAAACTGGAACTTCACTCTCCCAATCAACGTTGATTATTTTTAATCCTCATGCTGCTAGCATTAGTAAATAGATAGGAAATGCTAATATATTTGTTTTAAACTTTTTTTTTTTTTTACATTTCCTAAGTTACTTTCTGGTTTCTTGCCTAGGCAAATGATGTCATACGTCCCAGGAGTCTTCCTGAGGGGAGGAGAAGAGGAGGGGTTTTCTCAGCTAAGCACACTCCTCTGCATGCATGCTTGAGCTAATGGCAGATGGATTCAAGGAACTAATTGCTACATGAATCCTCTGCCCTTACTCAAGATGGCCACGGCCAGAAATGCTAGGGAGGTGTTTTTCAAAGTGATTTCTCACCAAAGTAAAGCATGGAGGGATGGGGGGAGTTGGCTTTGAATATTAAAAGTGAATGAAATTGTGTTTTTGGATTGTGGTGCTCAGATGCAGTGAAGATCCGCTTTAATGATACTGATTACTTTACCAAGTGCTGCACAAATGCATTCAATAAACTTTATTGAACAACACAGGACAAAACCTTATGTAACACGCAGTCCCACCCATTACTATACTTCTCCAGCTTTTTATAGAATGGAGGTCGGGGCTGCACTGGACCATCTCACAAGCTTCATCGTGTAAAGTCACTGCAACATCTAAAACAATTATTATTCATGGATGAAAAGTCATATTTTTATTTTTTTGACCGGGGATGAATGAGAACCAAACAACTGCTGACAGCCACTGTTTCATTAGTAGGGAATGTGCAAAACGCGGCACAGTCCAGCTGCACAGAAAAGGTCAAAACATTTATAGACACAAAAAAAGAAAATAAAAAATTTTAGGTGCCGGACTATGTGCAAATCTGCTTCAAGGTGACCATCCGGGCAGAGCCGTGTGGACGTGGCGCCATCAGGTCCAGCTTAGTCAGGCAGGTAGTAGAAACAGACGGACACACAGATGTTGTTGGGAAAACAGATGTCGATGCAGAGATAAATGAGACGTCTTGTTGGACCTGCAGAGATAGGATGATACAATGTTACATATTACGTAGATCACGCTTTACTTTGTTATATGAGGTATCCATTCACTGGCCAGTTATCTGACAGATTTGGTGAATTTTGCAGATCTATGGGGCACAAGCAGATGTCTGATTACAATTCAAATGATTTGAGCTGTATGAGTATACTTTCATTATATGACTACTTCCACTGTATTCCAGAATATGGTGTGATTTGGCTATACAGCATATATTTATGGACTAAGCGTGGCCATACATTATACAATTAACCATATAATACGAGGTCAAACCTAAACACTTTCAATTTGTATGCAATCAGACAGGTCCTTATACTACATAGTTGAAGGTAAATCTAAAGAAACTTGAAAAAGAATATTGTATGGTGTATGGCCAGCTTAAGGCAGACCAAACATTATACAATTTTCTTTCCTTCAACCACGGGTTAAAGGAAAGAAAAATTGCTCGATTTCCCCCATTGACACAGTCAGTGTTAATGGGGTAATCCCTCTCGTGCTATAGTGTTTTGACGGTGGAGAGCCTTCCCTGCCCCTGACAGTTTTTTTTTTCCCCATCTGTGTCCCATAGGGGAGATTTACCTTAACTTCCTATCCCATAGCCACTTGAGCCCTGGAAGCTTTTACCCCCATCATGACCAGGCCAATTTTTGCTAATCAGCACTGGGCTACTTTAACTGGTGATTGTGCGGTCTTACAATGCTGTACCCAAATAGAGATTTCTTTTGTTGGTATTTGATCACCACTGAGTTTTAAAATTTTTGTTGTAATATAAAAGAAAAAAATGTCCAAAAACTTTTGAAAAACTGCCAGCTACTAATAGCGGCAGGAGGGGAGGGGTTGGGAGGAGATCGCTCACACACAGGAGCTGACAGGCAGGGAGAGGGGGGAGAGAGAGGACAGACTATGGGATGACGGAGCATGTAACCTGACCACGGTATCATGGATCAGCAGCCATGGTCACTTTACATAGGGGGACACAGGAGCAGGCAGGATCAACCACATTTTTAACAGCACAGAATGGGACAGATTACACACCACAAGCACTATGCTTTTTAACCTGCTTTAAAGAAACCGGATCTCCTTTTTTTTTTTTTTGGGTTACAACCTCTTCAATAAATCTATAGCTGACCTGAAAAGAAACTTTTTAGTTACATATTTTCTAGTAATTACAAAGACTACAAATAATTTGTTTTAATACGTTTTCTGTTTCCTCCTGCATTTTTTTTTCTTTTAAAAAAAAAAAATTATATATAATTTTTTGTACTTTCTGCTATAAAACATATCCAAGAATACATTTTAGAAAATCCAATTTCTTCATAGATTCTGGTCAAAATGTTTTTTGCTACATGTCTTTGATAAAAACAAATCCCAATAAGTGTATATTGATTGGTTTGGGTGAAAGTTATAGCCTCTACAATGGTATTCATACTGGATTTTTCTTTTCTTTTTTTTTTTTATACTACTAATGGTGGTGATCAATGACTTTTATAATGGGATTGTGATATTGCTGCGGACAATCTGACACTAACTGACGCTGGGGGGGTGGGGCTAACTGCTACCACCAGTGACACTAATACAGCGATCAGTGCTTATACTGTACACTGTCACTGTACTAATGACACTGGCTGGGAAGGGGTTAACATCTAGGGTGATCAAAGGGTTAAATGTGTGCCCGACAATGTGTAATATGTGCTACTTTTTGCTAATGATCTCTCAGAAACTGATAGATCGTTCCCTGTGTACAGAGCTCTGTGTTGAATGTCAACACAGAGCTCTCAGCTGTGAATGTACACAGCCGCTCAGCAGGTCCCGGGCATCAATCATTGGCCAGAACTTGCTGACAGGCTCGCACTGTATACAATCACAGCCGGGGGCAGTGCATGTGTGTGCCCTGAACCCAGAAGTAGTAGTACAATGTGGGCCGATCGTTAAGTGGATAGCCAAAACAGGAAGTGAGAGGAAATCCCTCCAAAGTGAGAGAATGTTGTCACCAGGGTCAGCGGAAATCATGTCCCTATTAGAATATTTCCTGTTCTGGGGACAACTCAAAATTGGGTATTTTTCTTTTACTTTCAGTGATATTGGTACATCTCCAATGGGGAGACAAACAGCAATACAAACCTTGCAGGTGTTTTAATCCTTCTCCACTCTTATGCAAAACTAAAAAAAAGTTGTGTCTTTAGTTATACTTTAAAGCTGAACTCCGGCACTTTTTTTCTTTCAAAGTATTTCTCTGTGTCCAGTCTTGAGATTTACACAGTCGTGTGAGCTCACACAGACAGGGTGGTGACCGCCGGGCTTTGCCTTTACTGCACTTAAGCAATACACTGCAGGGATATGCAATTAGCGGACCTCCAGCTGTTGCAAAACTACAAGTCCCATCATGCCTCTGCCTCTGGGTGTCATGCTTGTGGTTGTCAGAGTCTTGCTAGGCCTCATGGGAATTGTAGTTCTGCAACAGCTGGAGGTCCGCTAATTGCATATCCCTGCAATACAGAAAACTGAATAGGGCTGGATTTCTTCCAGCCAGGAAATGAGTTGGGCGCGATCAGACTTACTGCAGCTTTTAATGCACATTGTGAGAAGCTCACTGTGTGCAATAAAATCAGAGTAAGCTATTTCATTTCCGTAGAGGAGCATCTAAATCTAATCCCCCCCCCGGCTGTACCCTTGGTTCATCTGCGTGGCTGGGTAGTGTCTACTTACCTTCACTCTTCTTCACCCAGTATATAGGGAGCTGGTCACACAAGTGCTGTACAGGCTCTCCTACAAGCTCGTGGTTGACCTTCCGTCCGGCAAGCACTCCTAGGAATTCTCGGTAGTAGCGCGTCCTATTGTTCTGCAGCAAAAGGACCCCATCCTGCAACAGAGCAGAGACTGTACATATCATGCACTTGCTTAGGGAAAAATACACTATATTACCAAAAGTATTGGGACGCTTGCCTTTACACACACACATGAACTTTAATGGCATCCCAGTCTTAGTCTGTAGGGTTCAATACTGAGTTGGCCCACCCTTTACAGCTATAACAGCTTCAACTCTTCTGGGAAGGCTGTCCACAAGGTTTAGGAGTGTGTCTATGGGAATGTTTGACCATTCTTCTAGAAGCGCATTTGTGAGGTCAGGCACTGATGTTGGATGAGAAGGCCTGGCTCGCAGTCTCCGCTCTAATTCATCCCAAAGGTGTTCTATTGGGTTGAGGTCAGGACTCTGTGCAGGCCGGTCAAGTTCCTCCACCCCAAACTCGCTCATCCATGTCTTTATGGACCTTGTTTGTGCACTGGTGCGCAGTCATGTTGGAACAGGAAGAGGCCATCCCCAAACTGTTCCCACAACGTTGGGAGTATGAAATTGTCCAAAATATCTTGGTATGCTGACGCCTTAAGATTTCCCTTCACTGGAACTAAGGGGCCAAGCCCAACCCTGAAAAATAACCACAGACCATAATCCCCCCTCCACCAAGTGATTTGGACCAGTGCAGAAAGCAAGGTCCATAAAAGACATGGATGAGCGAGTTTGGGGCCTGCACAGAGTCCTGACCTCAACTTGATAGAGCACCTTTGGGATGAATTAGAGCGGAGACTGCGAGCCAGGTCTTCTCGTCCAACATCAGTACCTGACCTCACAAATACGCTTCTGTAAGAATGGTCAAACATTCCTATAGACACACTCCTAAACCTTGTGGACAGCCTTCCCAGAAGAGTTGAAGCTGTTATAGCTGTAAAGGGTGGGCCAACTCAATATTGAACCCTACGGACTAAGACTGGGATGCCACCCTCTCATTCACGCACACCCTCACCCTCTCACGTTTTCCTGCTGCTGTGCCATAAGTTGTGCTGCCTCCACTCCGTTGCTAGATGATGCCCTCAATTACCTCAGTGCTCGCTGCCACTCATTTCATCCATAATCAGCCTACATCTACTATACATCTCCTAATGAGTGGCGGAATAGCCACAAAAAGCGTCGAGCTCCAGATGCTACAATCTCATGTTTTTACGACATATATCTATTTATTCTATGCCACTTGTCTAATTCCAATATACTTGGATCTATTTCAAAACATGTAATACGTCAAAATGAATTAAGAAACTGATAATGAAACATAAATCACTGTTTTTATTACTGTCTGTGTCCCCATTAGGGAGATTCACCCTCTTTATTTGTCCTGTTTACCCTTATCATTGAAAGTGAAAGAAAATTCCAAATGTTGGGTTGACACTAGAACAGTAATAGAGGGAAAATCTTCCAATAGGGACACTAGTTCTGGTGACACACGAGGATTCTGTCACTTTGAAGGGATTTCCTCTCACTTCCTGTTTTGGCTATGGGACAGGAAGTGAGGAGAATTCCCCCCAATGGGACACAGTTTGTCATGTCTACTGAAGAATGCAGTATACTTCTCTTATGTTCATGGCATTTATGGACGAATCTTGAGTATTGCAGCCAGCATTGAAGTAGGCATTGACAGAATACTCATGAATATAGTTAAATGGCTTTTTTTAAAAATTGAAATAGCAGCACTGTGCACATGGACGTCCGCAGAACTCTTTTGGGGGGGGGGGGGGCATCATTTTAAGGTCACCCATGCTCCACCCCTTTTTGACAATGTCATGAAGGGGGGGGGGGGGGGGCTTAATCATTATCACATAAAGCGCAGGCATGTGGCTATCATATGTTGCCTCACTGTTCCCATCAAATGTGACCTGTACAGTACGGAGGGTGTACAGTATGTGTATATAGAGGGGGTGGATGGTGTTCATATGTACAGGAAGGAAGGTGGGTGTATATAGCTGTATACAGGACAGATGATGTATATCTGCAGTCAGTGATGATAGAGGAAAGTCTCTATATACAGGAACGAAGGTGGGTATATACAGTTATATATACACCCACCTTCCTTCCTATATATAGAGACTGACTGCAGATATACATCATCTGTCCTGTATACAGCTATATATACACCCACCTTCCTTCCTGTATTCCTCCATCATCACTGACTGCAGATATACATCATCTGTCCTGTATACAGCTATATATACAGGACAGATGATGCATATCTGCAGTCAGTGATAGAGGAATACAGGAAGGAAGGTGGGTGTATATAGCTGTATACAGGACACATGATATGATCTTTCCAGCAATAGCTGTTCCACTTCCAACTTTCCAATATACAGTGGGGATGGAAAGTATTCAGACCCCCTTACATTTTCCACTCTTTGTTATATTGCAGCCATTTGCTAAAATCATTTAAGTTCATTTTTTTCCTCATTAATGTACACACAGCACCCCATATTGACAGAAAAACACAGAATTGTTGACATTTTTGCAGATTTATTAAAAAAGAAAAACTGAAATATCACATGGTCCTAAGTATTCAGACCCTTTGCTCAGTATTTAGTAGAAGCACCCTTTTGATCTAATATAGCCATGAGTCTTTTTGGGAAAGATGCAACAAGTTTTTCACACCTGGATTTGGGGATCCTCTGCCATTCCTCCTTGTAGATCCTCTCCAGTTCTGTCAGGTTGGATGGTAAACGTTGGTGGACAGCCATTTTTAGGTCTCTCCAGAGATGCTCAATTGGGTTTAAGTGAGGGCTCTGGCTGGGCCATTCAAGAACAGTCACAGAGTTGTTGTTAAGCCACTCCTTCGTTATTTTAGCTGTGTGCTTAGGGTCATTGTCTTGTTGGAAGATAAACCTTCGGCCCGTCTGAGGTCTTGAGCACTCTGGAGAAGGTTTTCGTCCAGGATATCCCTGTACTTGGCTGCATTCATCTTTCCCTCAATTGCAACCAGTTGTCCTGTCCCTGCAGCTGAAAAACACCCCCACAGCATGATGCTGCCACCACCATGCTTCACTGTTGGGACTGTATTGGACAGGTGATAAGCAGTGCCTGGTTTTCTCCACACATACCACTTAGAATTAAGGCCAAAAAGTTCTATCTTGGTCTCATCAGACCAGAGAATCTTATTTCTCACCATCTTGGAGTCCTTCAGGTGTTTTTTAGCAAACTCCATGCGGGCTTTCATGTGTCTTGCACTGAGGAGAGGCTTCCGTCGGGCCACTCTGCCATAAAGCCCCGACTGGTGGAGGTCTGCAGTGATGGTTGACCTTCTACAACCTTCTCCCATCTCCCGACTGCATCTCTGGAGCTCAGCCACAGTGATCTTTGGGTTCTTCTTTACCTCTCTAAGGCTCCCGATAGCTCAGATTGGCCGGACGGCCAGCTCTAGGAAGGGTTCTGGTTGTCCCAAACGTCTTCATTTTAAGGATTATGGAGGCCACTGTGCTCTTAGGAACCTTAACTGCAGCAGAATTTTTTTTGTAACATTGGCTAGATCTGTGCCTTGCCACAATTCTGTCTCTGAGCTCTTCAGGCAGTTCCTTTGACCTCATGATTCTCATTTGCTCTGACATGCACTGTGAGCTGTAAGGTCTTATATAGACAGGTGTGTGGCTTTCCTAATCAAGTCCAATCAGTATAATCAAACACAGCTGGACTCAAATGAAAGTGTAGAACCATCTCAAGGATGATCAGAAGAAATGGACAGCACCTGAGTTAAATATATGAGTGTCACAGCAAAGGGTCTGAATACTTAGGACCATGTGATATTTCAGTTTTTCTTTTTTAATAAATCTGCAAAAATGTCAACAATTCTGTGTTTTTCTGTCAATATGGGGTGCTGTGTGTACATTAATGAGGAAAAAAATGAACTTAAATGATTTTAGCAGATGGCTGCAATATAACAAAGAGTGAAAAATTGAAGGGGGTCTGAATACTTTCCGTCCCCACTGTATATTATGTTCCTCCTAATGTAACTGCTGTTACCTGTGGTTCTTCACTTTAAAAAGGTATGCCACTTGACTTCAGGATTTCCTGTGATGAGGCCTAGGCAGCGACAAGTCCTCCTTGCTTCCTCCTCCTCCAGTCCCCCCGTAAGCGTTTCTACACCACTCCAGTCCACTTGAGTGGGCGGCGTTGGCCGGATCTATATCTGAGAGTCTGCACCTGTACATGGACTGGAGGCTGGAGCCTTTGTGTCGGATGATTGTCGGTATGGGAGGGCGTGGGACAGATAATCAGAGAGCAGCAGTCGCTCAGCAGAGTCTGCGGTGGCCACAGCCTGAATACAAAAACCTGTCCCATGCCAGCCTGCTGCAGAGAAGGACCCTTGCTTTCTATGTGAAAGCAGTGGTCTCTCTTCAGAGGTCCAATATGCCCCCTGCTGGGTTAAACCTGTAGCTCTGCTTTCAGCAAAGCATATGCATCCTGTTTATTGGAGAGCTCCAGCTCTGACTCAGCAGGGGGCGTGACACCAGAACAGTAATGGAGGGGAAATCTTCCAATAGGGACACTAGTTCTGGGTATCACTCACTTTGGAGGTATTTCCTCTCACTTCCTGCTTTGGTTATGGGACAGGAAGTGAAGGGATATCTCCCCTATGGGACACAGGTGGCAAAATAAAAATGACAGGGGTTATAACCCTCCATTATCTATCCAATCTGGGGGAAATAAAAGAAAGTTTTGCCTTTTGTTCTACTTAGCATGGTCCTCTTGGGGTGAGGGGGTTCTGCATACTTTTAGTTATATAGTCAATGTGATGGATAGGGGATTACAAACCTTTGATCATATAGTGTACAAACCAACAAATGACATGAGGTAGGGCAATATAAAATGTAATATATCACCTTGGGCACAGATATATTTAAGAAGGATTGTATGTTTTCTACATCTCGGACTTCCATGCGACGCAGGAAACAGGATTTCTCTCCCGCAGCCTTATAGCAGACCAGACTCTGCAAAATGATAGATGATAAAATCACATTACTTGCATGCATGATAAGCAGATGTAACACTTTTATAGGTATTTAATATCTATCATAGAAAATACAGTACAAATAATGCCTTCATCTGATTTTTCCTCCAGATCATGTCTTCGGGCATCAACTTGAATTGGCATTTACTTGCCAGGCTGGCTCAGAGATGGCTGTGTTCACAAATGTCTGACACAGATCAGCCCCTGCTTCACCCTCTCACCTTGTCACTTACTACAAAGTTACATTATTGCAGTCCGATCACTGAGGGGGAGGAGACTGGGGAAATGTTTCTTCCTGCCTGGAGCAAACTGATTACATAATTTCATTCCAGATAGAGTCACTGTGGCTGGATCTCAAGAGCGGCTTTTTAATTATATAATATTTTTCTTGACATATCTTTACTTAAAGCGGAACTTTAGTCATTTTTTTTATCTTTCCATCTATTAAATCTTCTGCTCTTGTTGTTTTAACTTTGCAAAAAACATTTTTTTTTCTGCCAGTAAATACCTTATACATCCCACATCCTGTTTCCTGTCTGGTCATTAGCCTAGGCCAGTGATGGCGAAACTTGGCACCCCAGATGTTTTGGAACTACATTTCCCATGATGCCCAATGACACTGCAGAGTGCAAGAGCATTATGGGAAATGTAGTTCCAAAACATCTGGGGTGCCAAGGTTCGCCATCACTGGCCTAGGCTTATGACATCTTGCACAGCTCTCTCTCTCTCACTCTCCTGAGAGTTTGCCAGGAAGGGAGGGTGGATGCGTCATAAGAGGGCCACTGAGAGCTGCAGAGCTGGAGGTGTGCCTCTGTGTGTCTGTGTAAATCCAGGAAGTGAACAGGCAGCAGATTCAGCTGCCCACAGTTAAAATGGCTGCAGCCAGACTCAGCGGAGGGAGATTCCTGCAGCATATTTGGCAAGTACAGAATCACAGTATATATAAAATAATATGCAAAGTAGTTGGAGGGAAGCTTCAGAATGGCAAAGATGTTTTTATTACAATTTATGTGAGCGGACTGCAGTTCCTCTTTAATGTTCTGCTCTGAGCCCCTGCAGCGCAAAGACTGGTCTCTGGACTGCCCCCTGTTAATACTGTTCTACAAGGTAATTGTGTCATTTTAATACCAATGGCAGGTAAAGGTGAGACTATTCAGGCAGTGAGCTATAGGGAGGTGACAGGGATGATCTCTGGTGCCCTGTCAATGGCATGGCCCAAAGAAACTGGCCTTGCACCCATTTAGCTCTGTTATTAAATGCTACATTATCCACAGTGCTGCAAAGGATGACACTTTTTGGTGGCTATTTGTACACAAATTTCAGATCCTTATAATCTTTAAAGTGTTACTAAACCTAGGACAGTAAAATCAGTCTGTGTATGCAGAAAAGCATGCTTGCTATACTCACTGTGGAATCTAAGGGGTTAATCCTCTGCATTGTGTATAAAGGCTGTTTGATCCTGTCTTTTCTGATCCTCCGCTTTTACACTGTCCCCAATCCATCTCCTGATAATACATAGCCTTGGAGGCACTCTGCACATGCTCAGTTTGGTGTGGATTGCAAGAGAGGTTTTTTTTTTTCTTGGCAAGGTCCATGTGATCTGCACAGGGCCAATCAGCACTGTCTAGACAGAGGGTCAGGGGTCCTGTAGCCTCAAAGGACAGTCAGAAGACAATGAAAACGCCTCTTGCAAGCTTTAATCAGACACTGATAGAAGTCACAAGACTGCTATATTCTGCTGGTGAGAAAAGATATTTTTAGTTTTTATTTACTAAAATAATTGCATTTCCATGTTCTGTGTACTGTGGGAGACCAGATATAGTGAATGCAGGGTCCTGGGTTTAGTAACACTTTAAAGAGCTGCTTTGTGGAGATGGTCAACAGCAGTGTAGACCCTTTGTTACACGTCCCCATTCACCTAAAAAAAACTTAAAGAAAAAGTTTCAGCTTACCTTTTTGCTTAGGCCCCTTTCACACGGGCTTTACGAACAATCAGGTCCACCTGTCAGTTTTTCAGGCAGATCTGATCGGACCTTGTAGTCTCCTCTATGGAGCGGCGGACACACCCGCCGCCGACTGATCCGATCCTACCCACAAAATCCAGACGGATGGTGATCCTATTCTCCATCCGTCTGGCGAATCGGATAGGACTGGATGAAAACGAACAGGCGGTCCGGTCCCACCCGATTTCCCCATAGAGGAGAGCAAGACTGTGTCTGCTCTGCATAGCGGATATGGACCTGTCATCCGCCTGCTCAGCGGGGATCAGTGGAGAGATCCCCCCGCCAAACAAGCGGGCAGAGGCGCCCGTGTGAAAGGGGCCATAGATGCTGTTTTCTGGAACTTTTAGAGAGGAAAAATTCTACTTGGTTCTCTTTGTTATAAACGGTCTGGGAAGCTGTGTTCACCCTAATTAACCCTGTGTGGGAGGCAGAGGTCCCAGTTGTACTAGATTTGAACATTTGTCTGTCTTAGCAAAAGGTTAAAGGTTTTGAAGCTGGGCTTCTCCATTGTATGGTAATGAGCACTGGACTCAGCCAGTCTCATGCCCTAGCTGAGAAGCGCAGTCAGTCATGGCACCTTCACCTCAAAAACATCTAAAAAAGGTAAGAAATATTTGTCATTTTTTTTTTATTTTATTTTTTTAGGCGTGCTGAGCTAGTAGGAACACATAACAAACCTATACTGTTGTTTTCCCATTTTTTTTTTTACAAATGTAGAACTATACTTTAACCGCTTGCAGACTGCCCCACGTACATCTACTGCAGCAGGGCAGCCACTGTGCACTGGATCATGTATCTGGTTTTGGGTAAAGCGTGGGTAAGGTGTGATTTGTTACAGCCAGGATCGCCAGGACCCGCTGAATGGCTCCGTCATTCACGGGAGAGAGCTCTGTGTTGTAAACAACACAGAGCTCTGTACACGGACAGGTGCTCTTGCTGTTTTTTATCCCCTGAAAGGCACACACATTACATATTGTTAGGCACACAATTGACCCCTTTATCGCCCCTGGATGTGTTTACCCCTTCCCAGCCAGTGACATTAGTACAGTGACAGTGTATAGTATTAGCACTGATCACTGTATTAGCGTCACTATTGATGTCAGGTAGAGTATCCCCCAGCCAGCGTCAGTTAGTGTCCCACTATTGCAGTCCCACTGATTGCTGCAATTACTAATATAGAAAAAATTCCAGTATAAATACCATAGTTTGTAGGCACTATAACTTTCATGCAAACCAAATATATACACATACTGGGACTTTTGTTTCCAAAGATATGTAGCAGAATACATTTTGGTCTAAATTCATGAAGAAATTAGATTTTTTAAAACATTTTTATTAGATATGTTGTATAGCAGAAAGTAAAAAACATTATTTTTTTATATATTTTTTTAAATTTTCGCTCTTTTTTCGTTTTGATAATTAAAAGACCAATGGTGATCAAATACCACCAAAAGAAAACTCTATTTGTGTGAAAAAATGATATCAATTTCATTTGAGTACCGTGTTGCATGCCCACGCAATGCTAAATAGCAAAACATGGCCTGGTCATGAAGGGGTAAACCCTCTGGCGGATAAGTTGTTAAAGTGGATCATGTTTTAAAAAAAATATCCTACAGTACCTACGCGGATTGCTACATTTTGCCCAGGGAATCCCTCAACATGCTGTCAAGGGTGTTCAGAACCTGTAACCTTCATACATATCTGGTGGCATTGCCTGATCGCTCATGCACTATGTTCCTAGGTATGCAGGCACATAGCCATCATTTTGAGGTTAGACGCTGACTTCAAACCCTACTCAGGAGATAGAAAAGGAGGAAATTTACAAGCAAAAGTTTCTTTTCTAACACTTACCTTCAGTGCACCCAATAACAACCATTGCCCAATTTTTAAAGTACCCAACCTTGAATTTTTATGGGGTTAAGAGATGGATTAAAGAGAACTTGATTTTTAAAGTGGAGATCCATGCTAAAACTAAAATCGCTGCATCTATAGCTACCAGCATTCTAACACTAACCTATCTACCCTGTAAAGAAAAATCGCTATACATAACTTTTCTGTAATGCGACCGGATCCCACGCTGAGCTGTCAACTGCGACTTCTCTGTGGAGGGGGGTGCAGAGGACACATCCAACAACAAAAGCCCCATAGTAAGTCTATGGGTGATGTCACTTCCATTAATTTCACAGCCGTTGTCAGCCATGTCCTCTGCAGAGCTTCCACCGCTGGAGATCGGGTCGTATTGCCTTCAGAAAAGGTATGTATACGCATTTTTTTTTTACAGGGCTAGATAGGTTAGTGTTAGAATGTTGGTGGCTATAGATGCAGGGATGCACAGTAACCAATCAGCTTCTAACTTCAGCTTCTTCAATTAAGCTTTGACAAAAAGGCAGAAAATTAACAGCAAGGCGCTGAGGTCAGTATCAAATTAAAAAACACTTTACTAAAATAAGCAGCACACTTACATTGAAGTTAGCATGAAATAGTACTGATGGGGAACACCTGAGAACAAGCAGCTGTGATCAGTGTAAGGCTGTATGCATCACTGAGCAAACAGAGACCGAGGATAACAGGGAGCCAGCTAGCTCAAAGTGTGGATATTAGCGGTGACATTCTAAGCTGCACAAGGATGACAGCAGTCAATCGGTAGAGGGGGTGTGCTTGGTGCGTTTCTAGGGACTTTGCACTCTTTTTCAAATTTTTACAATCAAAAATTTGAAAAAGAGGGCAAAGTCCCTGGACACACATCAGGCACACCCTCTCTCCCATCATCCACCATTCATTTTGATAGCTGTCATCCCTGAGTGCAGCATAGAATGCCACCGCTAATTTCTACACTTTGAGCTAGCTGGCTCCCTGTTATCCTCGGTCTGTTTGCTCAGTAATGCCTACAGTCTCACACTGATCACATCTGCTTGGTCTAAGGTGTTCCCTATCCATGCTGTTTCATGCTAACTTCAATGTAATTGTGCTGCTTTTTTTAATAAAGTGTTTTTTAATCTGATACTGACCTCAGCGCCCTGCTGTTCGTTTTCTTCCACATTGAGGTGATCTACCCAGATCTTCTGCCGGAGCTTCAGAGGTTCCAGTCTCAGCCCCTTCTCCTTTTCAGTCATTTATCCAATTGCCTCATCCATTCCTCTACCCTGTTGATGGTCTACAGATACAGATGAAAGTTCCAATGGACCAAGGAACTCTGCACTTCTCCTAGGAGCGCTGTATGTACTGTGTACTTGTACACTTTTTGGATTTGACAACTAAGGCCCCTTAATACTGACGGGAGCGATCAGGTCTGCCTGTCAGTTTTTCAGGCAGGCCCGATCGGACCATCTATTGCCCTCTGTGGAGCGGCGGATGTCAGCGGACATGTGTCTACTGACACGCGCCGTCATTTGATCTCATCCCATTAGCTAAAAACAGACAAATGGAGATCTGTTCCCCATCCATCTGGTGGATTGGATCGGATGACAGTCGGATGGAAATAGACAGGCGGTCTGTTTTCATCCAACTGCCCCATAGAGAGCAACGGGCTGTGTCCGTGCCCGTCCTGGATAGCAGAGCGGACACAGACCTGTCATTCACCTGCTTAGCGGAGATCAGCGGAGAGTTCCCCAGCTGAGCAGGTGGATCCGCTTGTCAGTCTGAAAGGGCCATAAACCTAGAAGCTGATTGGCTACACAGCTGCACCAGATTCTGTGTGCTCCAGTTTTAGTAAATCTCCCCGTGGGTCAAACACTATCTTCCATCCAACTATGACAGACACCCATGGCAACAAGGATGTTAAGGCTGGCCATACATGTTCAATCTTCTTGTACGATTTTCCTTTAGATTTACCTTAAACAATGTAGTGAAAGGGCCTGCCTAATTGGATACAGTTGAAAGTTTAGTTTTGACTTCATATTATATGGATTTTGGTAAATCTAAAGGAAAATTGTACAAGTGGTTTGAACATGTATGGCCAGCCTAAGGTTGCAGCACGGGGGCCCATAAATCATGGGTACCCACCAACACCTCCTTCCTCCTCTTTTTCCTTCCTTTGTACCTTCCTACTGCCCTCGCTTCCCCTTCGTTCTCTATTTTCACATATTTCCCTTCTACACTTTCTCTGTCGGTAATTCTTCCCAGTTTGACTGCAAGGCTCAAATACAACAAAATCGATATCACATTAAAATCACTTTGCCACTGAGTTTATTCAGATGTATGCACAGTATGAGGGAGATTTACTAAAACTGGATCACACAGAATCTGTGCATGGTAGCCAATCAGTTTCTAACTTCAGCTTCTTCAATTAAGCCTTGATAATAAAACTGGAAGCTGATTGGTTTCTATGTAGAGCTGCACCAGATTTTGCACTCTTCCGTTTGCACCAGACTTTGTACTTTCCAGTTTTAGTAAATAACCCCCCAGTGTGTTAATTTGTATTTGTACACTTGGTCCATTGCTATCTTACCTGACTTACTTAATACTTATAAGACCAGCTTTGTGCAACTCACATCTCAGTTATCTCATATCTGACCTTGTAATGTACTCTTATGCCCTGTACACACGGTCGGACTTTGTTCGGACATTCCGACAACAAAATCCTAGGATTTTTTCCGACGGATGTTGGCTCAAACTTGTCTTGCATACACATGGTCACACAAAGTTGTCGGAAAATCCGATCGTTCTAAACGCGGTGATGTAAAACACGTACGTCGGGACTATAAATGGGGCAGTGGCCAATAGCTTTCATCTCTTTATTTATTCTGAGCATGCGTGGCACTTTGTCCGTCGGATTTGTGTACACACGATCGGAATTTCCGACAACGGATTTTGTTGTCGGAAAATTTTATATCCTGCTCTCAAACTTTGGAAAATGTGTGATGGAGCCTACACACGGTCGGTATTTCCGACAACAAGGTCCTATCACACATTTTCCGTCGGAAAATCCGACCGTGTGTACGGGGCATTAGGCCTCATGCACACTGGATGTTTTTACAGCTGCTGTTTTTGGCTTCAGACGGTCTTCTACAGTCAATAAACTCCCCATCATGTTATCCTATGTGTTCATGCACATATAGGCTATTATCAGCAGTTTTCGGGTGGGACGGTTTTTTGGCTTTAACCACTTCAGCCCCGGAAGAATTTACCCCCTTCCTGACCAGAGCAAAATAAAAAAAAAAAGGACGTCCATTTTGTTTGGGTACAACGTCGCATGGCCGCTTTAGCTGACAATTGCGCGTCCGTGCGACGTTGTACCCAAACAAAATTTACGTCCATTTTTCCCCACATATAGAGCTTTCTGTTGGTGGTATTTGATCACCTCTGCGGTTTTTATTTTTTGCGCTATAAACAAAAAAAGAGCGACAATTTTGAAAAAAAAT
Organism: Aquarana catesbeiana; assembly: GCF_042186555.1. Lineage (NCBI taxonomy): Eukaryota > Metazoa > Chordata > Amphibia > Anura > Ranidae > Aquarana > Aquarana catesbeiana. The sequence goes on from NC_133329.1 coordinate 97,941,199, forward strand.
CAATATTTTTTTACTTTTTGCTATAATAAAAATCCCCAAAAAACATCTAAAAAACAAATTTCTTTCTCAGTTTAGGCCAATATGTATTCTTCTACATATTTTTGGTAAAGAAAAAAATCGCAATAAGCGTATATTAATTGGTTTGCGCAAAAGTTATAGCATCTACAAAATAGGGGATAGATTTATGGCATTTTTATTATAAATATTTTTTATTAGTAATGGCGGCGATCTGCGATTTTTATTGTGACTGCGACATTATGTCGGACACTTTTGACACTATTTTGGGACACACAGCGATCAGTGTTATAAAAATGTAGATTACGGTGTAAATGACACTGACAGGGAAGGGGTTAAACAGTAAGGGGGCGATCAAGGGGTTAAGTGTGTCCTAGGGAGTGATTCTAACTGTAGGGGGGATGGGCTTCAAGTCCCATGACAGCGATCACTGCTCCCGATGACAGGGAGCAGTGGACCTCTGTCATGTCACTAGGCAGAACAGGGAAATGCCTTGTTTACAAAGGCATCTCCCCGTTCTGCCTCTCCTCACTGCAATCGCGGGCCGCCGGCAAAAAGCGAGTTTCCAGGACCCGCGGGCGGCGGGCGCGCTCACCTGATAGACGTCAGATTCACAGGAATGTACAGGTACGCCCATTTTCCTGCCTGTGCCATTCTGCTGACATACATCTGTGTGCGGCGGTCGGCAAGCGGTTGCAAAGCAAACAAAACTAGTGTGTCCAGAGTGGAGTTTTTCAGCTGTTTTCGGCTGTAAAAACGCTCTGACGTCAAAAAAAGGTGATGAACGCCAATAAACACTCAAAAACGTGGCTCACCGGCGTTTTTTGATGTTTTTGATCCATTGAAAAAAAAAAAAAAAACGCTATTACAAAAACGTTGAAAAACTCACATCAAAGCTACTGGCGTTTTTATAACGTTATTTTAATGTCCAGTGTGTACGAGGCCTTAAAGAAAATAAAAATTTATTGAGAAATATTTTGCCAATATCATCTAAATTACCTAAATTACACAACCTTTTAATGTAAGTGAAAAGAAAGCCCAGTGTTATGTTTTTGATGTAAAGACCACGGCTGTGCCCACTCCTTGCTGCTTACAGGAAAGTCTGCTGGTCATCTGATGTGTGCCGTCACCTAGGGTATCTGCTGTTTTCAGGAAGTTACAGTATGTACAGCTCCTCCCTCCAGCCGTGATCTGCCTGCATTGCATATAAAAGCACAGAGATCCAGTGAGGATGTCACTGGATCTAAAATAAGGCATGTAATAAAAATGGAAAGGTTTGTTTAAAAATGTTATTATTATGTTGATGAAGGGAGGAGGTAGGGACCAGGGAGGTAAACTATAAGCATATTAAGTTTTAAAGACTACATTTAAAACAGTTAAAAAAAACAAACAATAAAAAACAAAGTACAATTGACCCACAAACATTATAATTTCCTTTATGCAGAGAGTAGGGTGTTGAATTGCAGTAACAGGCACTCACATGTTTGCTGTCATATAACACCACGGAGGTTTGGTTCCTGGAAGTGACCCGATAAGTGACCGTATTCCTCTTCCTGTCGGTAATGGCAGACTGGTTTACTGGGGAACCCTGCAGGTTTTTGTAGGTCAGTCGGACGACCTGTAACAGAGGCTAAACATAAAGTTCATGTCAATTATAATTTACCTGTGTGACTGGAGTCAAGAGAGTCTAAGCGAAGATTTGAGCGACTGCGATGGTCAATGTCACTGCTTTTCCTTTACACCGACTTAAAGTGTTACTAAACCCACAACAGTAAAATCAGTCTGTATGTGCAGTAAAGGATGCTTGTTATACTCACTGTGGAACCTAAGGGGTTAATCCTCTGCATTGTGTAAAAAGGCTGTTTGGTCCTGTCTTCTCTGATCCTCCCTTTTTTCCACAGTGCCCAATCCATCTGCTGATAGAATAGAGCCTTGGGGGGACTCTGCACAGTTTGGTGTGTATTGCTAGTTTTTTTTAATTTTCTTGGGAGAGTGCACGTGATCAGCACAGGGCCAATCAGCACTGTCCAGACAGAGGGTAAAGAGTTCTGCAGCCCCATAGGACAGTCAGAGGAGAATGAAAACTTCTCCTGTAAGCTTTACCCAGACACTGATCTGTCATAAGATTGCTATATATTGCTGATGAGAAAAGGTATTTAGCAGTTTATATTTACTCAAATAATTGCATTTCCTTGTTCTGCGTACTGTGGGAGACCAGATATAGTGAATGCAGGGTCCTGGGTTTAGTAACACTTTAAAATGAAGAGGTATATACAGTGGGGACGGAAAGTATTCAGACCCCCTTATATTTTTCACTCTTTGTTATATTGCAGCCATTTACTAAAATCATTTAAGTTCATTTTTTTCCTCATTAATGTACACACAGCACCCCATATTGACAGAAAAACACAGAATTGTTGACATTTTTGCAGATTTATTAAAAAAGAAAAACTGAAATATCACATGGTCCTAAGTATTCAGACCCTTTTCTGTGACACTCATATATTTAACTCAGGTGCTGTCCATTTCTTCTGATCATCCTTGAGATGGTTCTACGCCTTCATTTGAGTCCAGCTGTGTTTGATTATACTGATTGGACTTGATTAGGAAAGCCACACACCTGTCTATATAAGACCTTACAGCTCACAGTGCATGTCAGAGCAAATGAGAATCATGAGGTCAAAGGAACTGCCTGAAGAGCTCAGAGACAGAATTGTGGCAAGGCACAGATCTGGCCAAGGTTACAAAAAAATTCTGCTGCACTTAAGGTTCCTAAGAACACAGTGGCCTTCATAATCCTTAAATGGAAGACATTTGGGACAACCAGAACCCTTCCTAGAGCTGACTGTCCGGCCAAACTGAGCTATCGGGGGAGAAGAGCCTTGGTGAGAGAGGTAAAGAAGAACCCAAAGATCACTGTGGCTGAGCTCCAGAGATGCAGTCGGGAGATGGGAGAAAGTTGTAAAAAGTCAACCATCACTGCAGCCCTCCACCAGTCGGGGCTTTATGGCAGAGTGGCCCGACGGAAGCCTCTCCTCAGTGCAAGACACATGAAAGCCCGCATGGAGTTTGCTAAAAAACACCAGAAGGACTCCAAGATGGTGAGAAATAAGATTCTCTGGTCTGATGAGACCAAGATAGAACTTTTTGGCCTTAATTCTAAGCGGTATGTGTGGAGAAAACCAGGCACTGCTCATCACCTGTCCAATACAGTCCCAACAGTGAAGCATGGTGGTGGCAGCATCATGCTGTGGGGGTGTTTTTCAGCTGCAGGGACAGAACGACTGGTTGCAATCGAGGGAAAGATGAATGCGGCCAAGTACAGGGATATCGTGGATGAAAACCTTCTCCAGAGTGCTCAAGACCTCAGACTGGGCCGAAGGTTTACCTTCCAACAAGACAATGACCCTAAGCACACAGCTAAAATAACGAAGGAGTGGCTTCACAACAACTCCGTGACTGTTCTTGAATGGCCCAGCCAGAGCCCTGACTTAAACCCAATTGAGCATCTCTGGAGAGACCTAAAAATGGCTGTCCACCAACGTTTACCATCCAACCTGACAGAACTGGAGAGGATCTGCAAGGAGGAATGGCAGAGGATCCCCAAATCCAGGTGTGAAAAACTTGTTGCATCTTTCCCAAAAAAAGACTCATGGCTGTATTAGATCAAAAGGGTGCTTCTACTAAATACTGAGCAAAGGGTCTGAATATTTAGGAGCATATGATATTTCAGTTTTTCTTTTTTAATAAATCTGCAAAAATGTCAACAATTCTGTGTTTTTCTGTCAATATGGGGTGCTGTGTGTACATTAATGAGGGAAAAAATGAACTTAAATGATTTTAGAAAATGGCTGCAATATAACAAAGAGTAAAAAATGTAAGGGGGTCTGAATACTTTCCGTCCCCACTGTATACCTATTCCCATAGATAAATAGTAGAGTGAAGGACCTTTCACACTTACATGTATGCAGTGCCTATCACATACCTCCCAACTTTTTGAGGGACATCTATTAGCAAATGCACCACGTACCCTTAAAGGAGAATTATACAAAAAAATAAATATATATATATATATATATATATATATATATATATATATATATATATATATATATATATTAGTTAAACCACTACTATTCCTTTATACTGGCTTTTGAAATTTACAAATACAACAATTTAGAATGAAAGGTCCTCTGATCCCCGCTGAGCAGGTGGATGACAGGCGCATGTCCGCTCAGTGGACATGGACACAGCCCGCTCACCTCTATGGGCGGTCGAGTGTAAACAGACTGCTTGTTTACATCTGACTGTCATCTGATCCGGTCCGCTGGACCGAAGGGGAATCCCTATCCGTCTATTTTTGGGGGATTGAATTGGATGTCGGCAGGTGTAAACTCCATACAGAGGAATGGAGAGGAATAGAAGTTCCAATCTGGTCCACCCAAAAAACTGACAGGAAGACCCAGTTAGAACATCCGTGTGAAAGGGGCTTAAGGGAGAAGTAACTGACTGTCCATCTCTCTGTCACTTTGCTTTCATCTCCAATCAATAGGCTCCTCATTACATGACCTGATTGTTTCCTTGTGCTGCTTCTTTCTCTCCATAGCCGAGTTCTGCTGTACAGGGACCGCAAGAGGCTGATTCAGGTAATTACACTCCATTTTTTAATTCCAGTTCTGGGATGGAGAAAAACAAATCATTGCAGTAGAGTTCCCCCAAACTGCAAGGGGGTAAAGGCCTGTTAGGTCTAGGGGGAGTTGAAGAGGCTGTATTACCTACTTTAAACCCTGCTCTGGCTGGCTCTGCCGCCATCATGTTCTCCCTGACGGCGCTCTGGATGATCCCTCGGCATCATCATGTACAATGCAGGGCTATTATCCCTACATTTATGCTTGGAGGAAGCAGGCATGCAACCACAGCCTGAAGTGCCTTAGTGAGGAGTCTGTGGTGGACCAGTCACATGGATGGAGGGAGCCTACAAGAATGGGGAATAAGGTAATAAGGTATTACTCCTTATCCCTTTAACCCCAGACTTAAAGTGTTACTAAACCCAGGACCCTGCATTCTCTATATCTGGTCTCCCACAGTACACAGAACATGGAAATGCAATTATTTTAGTAAATATAAACTGCTAAATACCTTTTCTCATCCGCAGTATATAGCAGTCATGTGACTTCTATCAGTGTCTGGTTAAAGCTTGTAGGAGAAGTTTTCATTCTCCTCTGATTGTCCTATGAGGCTGCAGGACCCCTGAGCCTCTGTCTGGACAGTGCTAATTGACCCTGTGCTGATCACATGCACTCTCCCAAGGAAAAAAAAACTCTCTAGCAATACACACCAAAGTGAGCATGTGCAGAGTGCCCCCAAGGCTCTGTTCTATCAGGGGATGGATTGGGGACTGTGGAAGAAGGGGGGGATCGGAGAAAACAGGATCAACAGCCTTTTACACAATGCAGAGGATTACCCCTTAGGTTCCACAGTGAGTATAACAAGCATGATTTACTGCATATACACACTGATTTCACTGTTGTGGGTTTAGTAAACCTTTAATGAGCAGTTAACCCTTGCAGTGTGAAGGGGGGGGTCCACAGTAAGGGTCACTTTTATGTTATTTATTAAGCGTTTATCTTATGCAAAGCTCTGTATCAGGCGTAAAGGAAGCACACTTGTCATGGCAGGACATAGAAGAATTCAAGTCCATGATAGCAACAGTTTGAAGCTCTGTAAATGAGAGATTTGGAAGAGAGCTGCTACAAAGTGCCAACATATTTCACTTAACAAGTCTCTAGGTGAAGGGCATTTCGGAGACACTTCTCTCATTCACATCCCCTTATTACAGGAAGTCTGCAGTGAAATGGGAGAAGATCACTGAGAGTCTCCTGGCACCTGTCCTGATCCCCTCTGCTATAACCTCCCCCAATACACAAACCTTTGCCTGGTTACAGCACAGGAGATTGTATTCAATTATATGCATTGTAGGTTAAAATGAACAATCAACTTCTCTTATTTGCTCCCCTTTGGTCTGTTAAATATATAATTGAAAGTGTTTAGATGTACCTGTTTGAGAAAAACACCTGTTGATCCTGCTAGAAATCATTTCATCTGATATAGGCGTGTGCACAGGGTTTTCCAGGTGTGCCTGGGCACACCCTAATCACCTTGTGTGGCTCAGATTCCCCCTGTTTAGACCCCTGATATTTCACCAAAGCCCCTGACAGGGCTCCTAAAAAAAATAGTAAAAAAATTAATAAAAACTACTGACTGAAATCTCTGCCTGACTAACACCGTCCATTGCTCTGCTGACACAGTCAGTATACATACACATGCAAATATGGTATGTTTGAGCTGTGGGGTGCACACCTACACTATATTACCAAAAGTATTGGGACGCCTGCCTTTACACGCACATGAACTTAATGGCATCCCAGTCTTAGTCTGTAGGGTTCAATATTGAGTTGGCCCAACCTGTGCAGCTATAACAGCTTCAACTCTTCTGGGAAGGCTGTCCACAAGGTTTAGGAGTGTGTCTATGGGAATGTTTGACCATTCTTCCAGAAGTGCATTTGTAAGGTCAGGCACTGATGTGGAGGAGAAGGCCTGGCTCACAGTCTCTGCTCTAATTCATCCCAAAGGTGTTCTATCAGGTTGAGGTCAGGACTCTGTGTAGGCCAGTCAAGTTCCTCCACTCCAAACTCACTCATCCGTGTCTTTATGGACCTTGCTTTGTGCACTGGTGTGCAGTCATGTTGGAACAGGATGGGACCATCCCCAAACTGTTCCCACAAAGTTGGGAGCATAACATTTTCAAAAAATGTGTTGGTATGCTGACGCCTTAAGAGTTCCCTTCACTATAACTAAGGGGCCAAGCTCAACTCCTGAAAAACAACCCCACACTATAATCCTCCCTCCACCAAATGATTTGGACCAGTGCACAAAGCAATGTCCATAATAAAGACATGGATGAGCGAGTTTGGGGTGGAGGAACTTGACTGGCCTGCACAGAGTCCTGACCTCAGCCCGATAGAACACCTTTAGGATGAATTGGAGCAGAGACTGCGAGCCAAGCTTTCTCGTTCACATCAGTGCCTGACCTCACAAATGTGCTTTTGGAAGAATGGTCAAACATTCCCATAGACCAGTGTTTCTCAAGTCCAGTCCTCAAAGCACCCCAACAGGTCATGTTTTCAGGCTCTCCATCATTTTGCACAGGTGATTTGATCAGTTTCACTGCCTTAGTAATTACCACAATCGTTTCATCTGAGGGAAATCCTGAAAACATGACCTGTTGGGGCGCCTTGAGAACTGGAGTTGAGAAACACTGCCATAGACACACTCCTAAACCTTGTGGACAGCCTTCCCAGAAGAGTTGAAGTTGTTATAGCTGCAAAGGATTGGGCCAACTCAATATTGAACCCTACGGACTAAGACTTGGATGCCATTAAAGTTCATGTGTGTGTAAAGGCAGGCGTCCCAATACTTTTGGAAATATAGTGTATGTCATCTGACTTCCATGCATTTTGCCTGTGGTACATTCTTATCAGTTACATGTTCTCAGTTATCTTTGAAGATTAAGAGCCCTAACCCCACCGCAGTAGGGAGAGTAAAGCAGCCCATAAATTATGCAATTTTCTAGAGATGCACGAATGAAAATTTTGTTGCCGAAACCGAAAATACAGGATGCAATCGGCCAAACCGAAAATGACAGTTTTTAAAATATATATATATATATTTTTATATATAATTTTATTTGACTTTTTAATTAATATCATGGATTTTTATTTAAATTTTTTCTAACACCCTAGAGAATAAAATGGCGGTCGTTGCAATACTTTGTCACACTGTATTTGCGCAGCGGTCTTACAAAAGCACTTTTTTGGAAAAAATACACTTTTTGAAGTTAAAAAATAAGACAACAGTAAAATTAGCCCAATTTTTTTTATATTGTGAAAGATAATGTTATGCCGAGTAAATTGATACCCAACATGTCACGCTTCAAAATTGCGCCCGCTCGTGGATTGGAGACAAACTTTTATCCTTAAAAATTTCCATAGGCCACATTTGCATGTTTTAAGTTACAGAGGAGATCTAGGGCTAGAATTATTGCTCTCACTACTACTGATCGCGGCGATACCTCACATGTGTGGTTTGAACACCGTTTTCATATGCGGGTGCTGCTCACATATGCACTTGCTTCTGCACGCAAGCTCGTCGGGACGGGGCGCATTTAAAAAAAGTGTCTTCTTTTTTCTTATTTATTTTACCTTTTATTTTATTTTTTTACACTGTTCTTTCAAAAAAAAATGTGTCACTTTTATTCCTATTACAAGGAATGTAAACATCCCTTGTAATAGAAAAAAAGCATGACAGGACCTCTTAAATATGAGATCTGGGGTCAAAAAGACCTCAGATCACATATCTACACTAAAATGCAATAAAAAAATATTTTTTTTTTATGTCATTTGAAAAAAAAAAAAAAAGTCCCTTTAAGAGCTATGGGAAGAAGTGACAGTTTGACATCGCTTCCGCCCTGCAATGGTATGGAGACGGGTGGGGGCCATCTTTCCGTCACTCGTCTCCATACCAAGCCAGGGACAGGACACAATCGCCTTCGCCGCACCGGAGAGCAGCAGGGGGGTAGTTTTCCTGTCTGTGTAATTCTTTCCTCCTTGCTACAGTGGTTCTCCTAGACCTGTAATCTATTCACATGTATTGTTTGGCTTCTGATTCCACCTATGGACGTTGCCTGCTTTTCTCTGGGTTTATATCTCCTTTCCCTTCTATTGCCCCGTACACACGATCGGACATCCTGACAACAAAATCCATGGATTTTTTCAGACGGATGTTGGCTCAAACTTGTCTTGCATACACACGGTCACACAAATGTCGGAAATTCTGAATGTCAAGAACGCGGTGACGTACAACACGTACGACGAGCCGAGAAAAATGAAGTTCAATAGCCAGTGCGGCTCTTCTGCTTGATTCCGAGCATGCGTAGAATTTTGTGCGTCGGAATTGGGTACACACGCTCGGAGTTTACGACAACGGATTTTGTTGTCGGAAAATTTGAGATCCAGATCTCAAATTTTGTGTGACGGAAATTCCACTGGAAAATGTCCGATGGAGCCTACACATGGTTGGAATTTCTGACAACAAGCTCCCATCAAACATTTTCCGTTGGAAAATCCGACCGTGTGTACGGGGCATTACACTTCCTGGCCCACCTCCCTGTTTACTTCCCTATATACGACATGCTCAGCGTAGCCCACGTTGCCTGATCAGCTTCCTAGTTCTCTGAGCTCCTGGTTGCCTACTATTATGTGTATTCAATGTCTGACTTGCCATTTACTGACCCTGACTTAGTTTACTGCTTGTGCTTGCCTGCCAACTGCCCTGACCTTGGCTTGTTTACTGGATTTTCTTCTGTCTCCTGTGATTTGTACTCTGGTCGTCGCATTTTCAGCTGGGCGTATCTGGGGGCCGCAACCTGGTTCCAGCTTGTTGCAAGTCCATCCCCACCATCAGGGGCCCTGATGAAGAAGCAGGCAGGGGCTTAGACTCTGCTCCCTGGGAAACCCCAAGTTGGTGATCTACAAGGGCTCACTACCACTGGAACCTGACACATACAACCAGCCTGCCCAGTGGTGCTCCAGATGAGCAGAAACAAAGAAAAAAAAATGGGGGATAAAAAGCCACCAGAGAGACCCTTCTAGTATTTAGTTGAACGTATGTGAAGATTATGGCAAAAAAGTGTAATTAATGTATCCCCATATTCATAAGGTTGCTGGATACCCATCTCAAACAACTTATTTTAGCACATGTGGAGAATAGGACTGTTTCCACGCAGAGTCTGGAAAGCCGCACTTGATGCTCATTGGTGTTTCCAGAAATTCTTGCATTGCGCTAGGTTATGAGCAGATCCAGTGAAGAATGGTAAAAAGGATTAGGCCCCAAAATAGAACCAATGTGTGGTCGGCAGAGGTGACCATTAAACAAAAAGGTGCTTCCAAGTGGATTCTTCGGGAAGGTTGGTATTTATTGATCATAAAAGCCAATTAAAAAACCATCAATGTGTTTCGTGGCTCTTAAGTGGCCACTTCGTCAGGAAAAGGTGTACAGTACACTTTAATGGGTATGATCTGTGTGCATTCCTTCAGCCCAGAGTAAACTCTATATTTGAAGGAATGCACAGATCCCATTCATTAACCGCTTTAGCCCCAGAAGAATGTACCCCCTTCCTGACCAGAGTACTTTTTGCGATTCAGGACTGCGTCGCTTTAACTGACAATTACACAGTCGTGTGACCTTGTACCCAAACAAAACTGACGTCCTTTTTCTCCCACAAATAGAGCTTTCTTTTGGTGGTATTTGATCGCCTCTGCGGTTTTTATTTTTTGCGCTATAAACAAAAAAAGAGCGTCAATTTTGAAAAAAAACGCATTATTTTTTACTTTTTGCTATAATAAATATCCCCCAAAAATATATAAAAAAAACATTTTTTTTCCTCACTTTAGGCCGATATGTATTCTTCTACATATTTTTGGTAAAAAAAAAATCACAATAAGCGTATATTGATTGGTTTGCGCAAAAGTTATAGCGTCTACAAAATAGGGGATAGATTTATATCATTTTTATTTATTTATTTTTTACTAGTAATGGTGGTGATCTGCGATTTTTATCGTGACTGCGTCATTATGGCGGACACATCAGACAATTTTGACACATTTTTGGAACCAATGGCATTTTTAATTAAAAAATTTAATTAATTAATTGCGATTAAAAATGCATTGATTACTGTAAAAATGTCACTGGCAGTGAAGGGGTTAACACTAGGGGGCGGTGAAGGGGTTAACTATGTTCCCTGGGAGGTGATTCTAACTGAAGGGAGAAGGACTAACTACAGGAAGTGACGGATCGTGGTTCCTAGCTAATAGGAATACACGATCTGTCACTCCTGTCAGAACAGAACAGGGAAGTGTGTGTTTACACACACTCGCCCCTGTTCTGTCTCTCCTGGTCACAATCGCTCGTGGCCGGCGGTCATCGCGTCTGTCGGCCACGAGCATCGACACCCCCACTGTGCAGCGGGCACGCGCCTGCTATCCGGACCTCGCGAGATCACGTACAGTAACGTGATTTCACGCATGGGAGCCAGTTTGCCGCAGTAAAACTGCAGCGGCTGGTCCAGAAGTGGTTAAAGTGGTTGTTAAGCCACTCTAACCTGTATACACCATCAGCACTGCCTCCTATTGTAGTATCCCCCTCTGTGTGTGATTTATAAAATTAAATGCTGCAAATACCTCATTTCACTGCTGAGATTGTGATCACGACTGGCCAGCTTTCTCCTTTTCTCCTCTGAGAGATGGAGTGGGCGGGGCTGAGATTTCCCTGCTGATGTCATTCTGGAGGGGAGGAGCTGGCTTGTCATGTGATTGCAATCTCGACTCTTAAATGAGGTATTTACAGCATTTATATTTATAAATCATTCACAGAGGGGGGCACTGCAATAGGAGGCAGTGCTGATGGTGTATACAGGTTAGTGTTATGAGAGCAGCAGGAGGGGGGAGGGATGGCTCCCACACAGACAGAGAGGGGAGAACACAGGAGCAGAGAAGAGAGCAAATAGCAGGCTGCTGATGACAGAGGCACATAAGCTGACCACGGTGTCTGGTCTCAGCAGCCATGATACACCGTGGTCAGTTTACAGAGGGGTGGGGAGAAACTGGCAGGATCAGCTAGATTTTTTAGGTGGTACAGGGGGCCAAATGACACAGGACAAACACTGTCATATAACATGCTTTAAAGGAGCAGGATTAATTTTTTTTTTGGGTTAACATTAACAAACTCTTTAAAGTATACTGTACACCTTTTCTTGACTAAGTGGACATGTAAGAGCTAGGAAACACGTTGATGGTGCTTTAACCTACTTTTATGATCAATAAATGCCAACTTTCCTGAAGAATCCATTTGGAGACAACTTTTTGTTTAACTGCTTGCTGACCAGCCGCCGTCATTATACTGAGGCAGGTTGGCACGGCTGCGCCAATCGCCGTAGGTGTACGTCAGCCACTTTAAGAGCTATAGGGGTGCGCGCGTGTGGTCGGTGGCCGCGATGTCCGCTGGTGGCCCGCAGTCGCTCCTCAGAGAGCCAGAATGGGGATCTGTCAATGTAAACAGACAGATTCTCCCCGTTCTGTCATGGAAGTAGAGAGAGATCTGTTGTTCCTAGTGATCAGGAACAGTGATCTCTGTCTACTCCCTGTCAGTCCACTCCCCCCACAGTTGGAAACACTTCCCTACGGAGCACTTAACCCCTTGATCGCCCCTAATGTTAACCCCTTCCCTGCCAGTGACATTTATACAGTAATTAGTGTTTTTTTTTAGCTCTGATCGCTGTATAAATGTGAATGGTCCCAAAAAAGTGTCAAAAGTGTCCGATCTGTCCGCCGCAATGTCGCAGTCCCACTAAAAATTGCTGATCACCGCCACTACTAGTAAATGAAAAAAAAATATAATAAAAATGCCATAAATATATCCCCTATCTTGTAGACGTTATAACTTTTGCGCAAACCAACGCTTATTGCGATTTTTTTTTTTTTACCAAAAATATGTAGAATTTTTTGGGGGGGGATATTTATTATAGCAAAAAGTAAAAACTATTGTTTTTTTTTCAAAATTGTCATTTTTTTTTGTTTATAGTGCAAGAAATAAAAAAATTGCAGAGGTGATCAAATAGCACCAAAAGAAAGCTATATTTGTGAGGAAAACAGAACATAAATTTTGTTTGTGTACAACGTCGCATGACCGCGCAATTGTCAATTAAAGCGACGCAGTGTCGTATCGCAAAAAAAATGGCCTGGTCATTAAGGGGGTAAATCCTTCCAGGGCTGAAGTGGTTAACAGGCGCCTCGGATGACCACACTTTGATTCAATTTTGGGGCCTCATCCTTTTTACGTAAGATTTATAATACTAGAACAAGAAGTTTGATATTGGCAGGATCTAATTAATAAGTGCATTATGTTAAAACTTCAGTCTTGCACAGTTGTACATTCTGTATTCTATACTGAAATTACTTTCTCACTTGATTATTGATTTCACGGCACACTGTGATTGAGAAGCTTAAAGTGGTTGTAAAGGCTGAAGGTTTTTTTTACATTCATGTATTTTTAGCATAAAGGTTTTAAAACCTTCTGTGTGCTGACCACCTCCCCCCCCCCCACCCTCCACCCCCCACCCAATACTGCCTCTTGATCCAGCGATGTGCATCTGACCCTTGGCTGTGCCAGGTCTCTCTCTCTTCATTGGCTGAGACACAGCAACTGTAGCCATTGGCTCCCACTGCTGTCAATCACAATCGGTGAGCAAATGAGGAGAGAGTGGGGGTCAGGAGAGAGCGGGATGTTTTATGGATGCATAGAGTGAGGCACAGGAGCAAGCATGCACTAGTGCCCCCATAGCAAGCGTCTTGCTATTGAGGGCACTGGTCAAGGGGGGGTGGCAGGACCACCGGCAGGGGACCCGAGAAGAAGAGGATCAGGAAATTCCCAGTTCAACTCAGGACTGCAGATAATACTGGGGTGCTGTGACGAGGCTCTGCAGCTTACGCATGTATTTGCAAAAGTGTGCAAACTAAACCCCTGTTTTTAACTAAAACTGTTAGAAAGGATAATTGGGTTAATAAAATAAAAGTGAGCGCTAAATTAAATGTGTAGCAGCTGGCACATAAAAGGTGAATAAACAACCTCCAAATAATCATATAAGTCAAATATAGTGCAGCGCTTTCCAATGAAAAACAGTAAAATAAATGTCCATAAATTATGCAAACATATTTAGTCCCATAAGTAAGATTGTGATGTGACCAAAGAAGTCTTCTCTGAATCCAACATCTGCTGTATTAGTGCAGTGTGCCTAAACCACTCACCAGAGAGTAAATCATTTCCAGCATATAGATATACACACTTAGACCAGGAGTGCTACCAGGTGCCCTTTCACCGTGAACAAAGACAGACTCCGTGCAGAAAAGTTCACCAACGGGTTCCCTTGAGAACGTGCAAGGGCATGAAATGCGTTAGGAGAGGCCTACACAATGACATAATTGCCACCGTGTCCTCGTGGTAGGAACGGCGGCCACCTTTTTAAATGACTGACCGATGTTTGATTTTATGCTGCAGCACTATTTTGTACCTTTTTTCAATCACAATAATTACTACACTATAAGAGCATCATTTGGGCTTCTGTTGGTGAGCTTTTTTTGCACAGAGTCTGTCCTTTTTGGAGTCCACCAAGCCACCTTACAGATCTGTACAGGATGTCACCATGCTCTATAATACCAGTTCAAGGCATATCTACTTTTGCCATCTGGTGAGTGTACAGATCGGTGGGGGGACTTCAAGGTGAAAGGGCACCTGGTAGCACTCCTGGTTTAAGTGTGTATATCTATATGCTGGAAATAATCTACTCTCTGGTGAGTGGTTTAGGCAAACTGCACTAATACAGCAGATTTTGGATTCAGAGAAGATTTCTTTGGTCACGTCACAATGTTACTTATGGGAATATATATTTGCATAATTTATGGACATTTATTTGACTATTTTTTTTTTGGAAAGCACTGCACTATATTTGACTTTATAGGATCATTTGGTTGGTTGCAGGCTGGTTGGTAAGTTGAGCTGAGAATTTTATTTGGTTTTGTTTAAAGTATGAAATGTTTGTTAAAAAAAACAAACAAACAAAGCTTTAATATTACTTTAACTGCTTGCCGACTAGCCGCCGTCATTATACTGTAGCAGGTCGGCACAATCCCGCAAATCGCTGTAGCTATACGTCGGCTCGGGGGATCGGGATAGCAGGCGTGCACATGCGCCCGCTGCACTGCAGGGGTGCCGATGATCGTGGCCGACGGTCGCGATGACCGCTGGCCACGAGCGGTCGCGGGCACGAGAGGCAGAACAGGAACGTGTGTGTGGAAACACACAAATCCCTGTTCTGTTCTGTGAGGAGTGACAAATCGTGAGTTCCTAATAGCTAAGAACCACGATTCGTCACTTCCTCTAGGTCAGTCCCCTCCCCCTACAGTTAGAAACACACACAGGGAACACAGTTAACCCCTTGATCGCCCCCTAGTGTTAACTCCTTCCCTGCCAGTGACATTTTTACAGTAATCAGTGCATTTTTATAGCACTGATCGCTGTATAAATGCCAATGGTCCCAAAAATGTGTCAAAAGTGTCCGATGTGTCCGCCATAATGTCGCAGTCCCAATAAAAATCACAGATAGCCGCCATTACTAGTAAAAAAAAAAAAAATAATAATAAAAATGCTATGAATCTATCCCCTATTTTGTAGACGCTATAACTTTCGCGCAAACCAATCAATATATGCTTATTGCGATTTTTTTAACCAAAAATATGTGGAAGAATACATATCGGCCTAAACTGAGAAAAAATTAGCTTTTTTTTTAAAAAAATGGGGATATTTATTATAGCAAAAAGTACAAAATATTATGTTTTTATTCAAAGTCGCTCTTTTTTTGTTTATAACACAAAAAATAGAAACCGCAGAGGTGATCAAATACCACCAAAAGAAAGCTCTATTTGTGGGAAAAAAGGACGTCAATTTTGTTTGGGTGCAACGTCGCACAACTGTGCAATTGTCAGTTAAAGCGGCGCAGTGCCGAATCGCAAAATATGGCCTGGTCATTCAGCAGCCAAATCTTTCGGGGTTGAAGTGGTTAAGCAAGCAGATACAGCCCGCCCTAGATGATGCTGGACATCTTAGCTGGAGGATGTCCAGCATCATCTAGCTATTTACTCCCCAGTCTGCCCCTTTCATTCATTGTATTTTTGTTCTTTGAATTATGAAGACATTAAATGTGTTCAAATTTTGAAATTTTATTTGCATTTTGATGAAGGTAGAAACTCTCTTCTGCTACTTCTATACAGTATGCTGAAGATAACTACTTGTGAGCAATAAGCTAGCGGCTTACAGAGCTGGATGGGAGTCTTGATAGGAAGCAGGTCTCCAGAGAGGTTCCCTTTAAATCCTTTAGTTAGATTAAATTAACAGGCTACATCATGCAGAACGGCCTACAGAGCTACATGGCAGAAAGGAACAGAAAACGCATTTGTTAAATGCCTATAAAAAGTAATTTGCAGCCTCTATATCTGGCTATTGCATTACCTGCTTTATAAATACTCCTTGAGCTCACCCAACAACTGGTTCATCTGTGTGCAAATAATTAACTGTACTTAATAGCAAGCACAAGCAATGAGATGTATGGAATACCTGTTCAGCATGTTTAAAACCAACTTTGCATTAGATTTGGGTCACTTTTCTTCCTTAGGAAACTAATTATTGTCAAGCTGTAAGTTTTCCTACTTACCTTTGTTTTATTATCTTTCCAACCCAACACTCCAACCACACTTATTCCCACTATGGAGAAGAGCAAAGCCACGGCCAGGAAACCCCAAAATATCCTTGTAGGAGCCTTTGACCTTTCTTGCGGTCCACTTTCTGTAGGGGGCTGGGTGGGGGGACAAACCAGGATCAGTACATACCCATTATCACAGCTGTTTGAAATATAATTACAAGACAATAAGGGCATTTTTTTTGTTTTTTGTCCATTAAAGTGGTTGTAAACCTCAGACATGAAATATGAACAAAGCATATCCCTCTATAGTGTGTACTTGTCTCAATTAAGAGTACTAAGTGTAATTTCTGTCTGCTTCTTCACTCCTCTGCACCTCACGTGGGCTCCAAGTAAAGTTTATTGGAATATGAAAATATCCAAAATGACACCAAAGGACACCAGCAGTGGTCAAGGTAGACGCGTTTCACACAACAGCTTAATCATTAAAGAGTAAGTAAACCCTGATGGGTTTTACTTCCTCTTTTTTCCCCTGCAAATTAAAAGCATAATGGGCTAGTATTATATATATACACTAGCCCATTATGTTGCACTTACCTGCAATTGAAGCCTACGATGTCCCCGCTGTTGGCCGCGTCCATATTCACCCCTCTTCCTTCCGGGGCCGTGGACTTCAGCTCTGTGACAGGCCGGAGTCACGTGACGTCAGTCTCACGCATGCGCGTGGGACCCGCCGGTCACGGCACGGGTCCATTAGAATGCCCTTCCTTCAGTGTGCATGCGCCGATGACGTCGGCGCAAGCGTATATGGTAAATATCTTCTAAACCTGTCAGGTTTAGGAGTTATTTCCAGTACCTACAGGTAAGCCTTATTATAGGCTTATCTGTAGGTAAAAGTGGCGTAACTAGGTTTACAACCACTTTAATCAATCATGGGTAATGATTAAGCACATTTCTTTTGTGTGAAACATGATTACCTTGACCACTACTAGTGTCCTCTGGTGTCATTTTGGATATTTTCATAGTCCAATAAACTTTACTTGGAGCCCACGTGAGGTGCAGCTGTTTCTTATTTTGACGATTTACCAAGAAGACGAGCCAGGGCTAGCACTCCGTTGTGTGTTCCAGTGGGCGTATCAGTTACACCTGGAGAGATGAGTTCTTTTCATTTGGACTTTGCTTCATTCCTCTGCTATCAGCATGAATCACTTCTAGTTTTCCTGACACCAAGAGAAAAAAGGGTGACAGGGGAGGGAGCTCCAGCTGATTGACACCCTCAGCTCTGTTCCTGTGTGCTGTGTGAAGGTGGTGTGTCCCTTCCCTCCAATCAGCTCTCAGAGCTTTCATCACTGAGCTCTGCAGAGTGTAGCTTTAGCTCTCCGTCCCCTTTTTCTGACAGCTCAGACAAGCTTTATAAATTTGACACTTTGAACGAATGTAGAGAAGACTGCAGAAAAACAGCTACAGCTTAGGAGGATTTGTTTCATCTCTGAGTATCATCTGAGGCCAGTCACTTCACTGGGTATGAAAGGGTTTGCAACCACTTTAGGGGGCACAGGAATTCAGATCCAGTCGGGTTATACTGCTGCCTAAACCAGAATTGGGCACTGGCATACAGAAAAAGTGTATGTCACCCACCAGTACGACCCCTCCTTTATTCAGCATGGCTAGATAAAGATGTTTTTCTAGTATCCTAGGAGGATGGACAGCTTTTATTTAGCTATCCTTTTTTTGCTAGCCTTATCTCTCCAATTGTTTGCGGATTCCTCTTCCATTAAGTTTTTGCTTCATCGCTGCTTAAAGAGGAACTCCAGTCTCCCCCCAAAAAGTTACAAATACTGTAGCTGCTTACCAGCCTTGTCCTCACCCTAACCGATTTTTCAATTGAGTTCAGGCGCAGGCATCTTGACTAAGGGAAAACCCTTTGTGCTTTGTGAATGGTTCTGCAGTCTTCCGGAACCTGTGATATGTCCCAGAAGGCTGCGGAGAAAGGGGGGGATGAACTTCCATTTGGATCGCCGCAGAAATTTGACCAAGAGGGGGAGCTGCTACCTGTCAAGAACAGGTATGCACCCCCCCCCCAAAAGTGCCAAATGTGGCAAAGGAGCGGGGGGGGGGGGGTATGTAAATAATCAAAACTTTCCCTTCCTAAAGTTGCTTTAAGCTGGTCTTTACATAGCAGCAAATCTAGATAGGCCTTTCTTCAGCATGACATTAGAATACAGTACCCCGACCCTGCTCCGCTGGATGCAAAAGGCTAGCATAATACTGTGACATCTGGGAACTAAGATTTGCACTAGGGCACTTTCCAGAGCTGAATGTACTGCTAAAACTTAGCCACAGAGAAATTTTCAGTTCCAGAGTCATGGCATTGCCCAAGAGTGTGACTCTGTCTCTGAAGGCTTGCTGAGACCTACATTACCATTCACATTGCTGGGCATCTTTCAAGATATCAGCCACTGGCAGCTTTACTGCAGTAAAAGTCCTGATCTCATCCACTAGAATTAATGTCTCTCATTCCCGTGTAGAGGAAGCACCATCACACTGCTGCTCCTACTTGCAAGCACTGGACCTGCAGTCTCTAGTTTTTTCCCACTGCCCATCTACAGTGACTTGGCCAGATCCGGCTTCGCCTACTGTAGCTGGGGGGTAAAGCAATTGAGCTTAAGCACTACCTAAAAAGTCTGACATGTGTACCTTTAGCAGAAAGTTCATCCCTTCTCCTCCATAGAGGGCCCCTTCAAGATGGCCTCCCCCTTTCTTTTTTTTCGGACTCCTTTCAGCCCAACTCTTGGTTGTTATGAGTTTGGCTTAGTAGATCTACGGACCTGTCTCAGCAGATCATCTAATTAGCCATGTGTCTTAAAGCTGTATTTACTGAATCAGTGGGTGAGAGTTCCTTTGAGGTTTAGATTTTCAAAATATATCCCAAAAAGTCAGATTCAAGTTTAGATCAGTTACCTATTTTTTTTTTTTTTTTGTAAAATCAGTTTACTTTTAGTATTAAATATGTTGAACATTTAAATTGAAGTGGCTTTTTTGAAGAGCTTGAGCACAAGTGGTTTTCTATAGTAATATATTGGGGAGTGACTTCAGATCTGTAAGCTTGACATTGTGAAGGTGATGGTGACACTCAACCAACCCTGTCCATCACTTATGTTCTTCTAAACATGGTCAATTTCTTTTTTTAACAGAAAACAAACTTGGTCAATTTAACCAGCACTATCACTTGTGTTCTTCTAAGCTATGTCAATTTAATTGATACTGTCCATCACTTTTGTTCTTCTAAACTTGGTCAATTCAATCAATACTATCCATCACTCGTGTTCTTCTAAACTTGATCAATTTAATCAATACTATCCATCACTTGTGTTCTTCTAAACTTAGCCAACTTAGCCAGCACTACGACTTATGTTCCTCTAAGCTTGGTCAATGTAACCAATACTATCCATCAATTGCGTTCTTCAAAACAAGTCTAACGTTATCAACATTATGAATCATGTTCTAAACTTCAGCAGGCTCTTGAAATATCTACCTCACCAAATAAAAGTGGGCAGTTTGTTGCCTTGTTTAAACTGCACAAAAATTAACACAGGCACAACATTCCATGTGTCTACCTTCTAATCTATGGTAACAAGCAGGATTTCATTGTTCTATCTTGGCTTTGATGGATATCTGAATAGCTTGGAAGACATCATGAAACAATAGAAGTAATACATGTTACTTACAAAGCTATTTCACATCCTCTTTATGAAAATAATATCTAGACCAGCCACAGTTGGGCTGCAGTTTTCTCTGAGAAGTGGATTGTGAGTACTCTGTCCAGCAAGCAAAGTACATGTCTTACCACTGGGTCTCCGCTCCCCTCCATACTGTGCTGCTCTCCCAGGCTCTGCACGTCCTTGCAATGTGCAGACCCTGCATAGTCCTGGGACAGCACACATGAAGGGCACGTCCATCAACACCCCAGGAACGAGCACCTCCACGGCCACCTTCTCAGCCAAGCCCCACCTGAGAAACCTGAGAACCGGGAATGGAACAATGACAAGGCTGTGATGAGAAACTGGGAGAGGAAAGCTGGAATCAGTGAAATGGAAAGACAAATCTCAGCTTTGTGCTTGATGGGGGAAAAAAGAAAGTTTATCATGGCTTGGATGGAGAGGCCGCCAAGTGCACAAATTCCTGGCCTGCAGCAAGTCACAAAAGACACACAGTGTACCGGAACCTACGGAGCTAAGGAGAAAAACATTTAGATTTAACATTAAACCTGTACTCAAATTCCAAGTGACCCTTGTTTCAAACTACAACTCCAGCCAAAACGCTTTTTAGATAGAGTAGACTAGAGTTAGATACTGTCTGAATTTTACTGTGTGTGACACCATAGTATATTTCGACTGGATGGTGACAGCAATAAAAACGTGACAAAGGATCTAAACCACATGTGTCCAACACAAGGCTTGTGGGCCAAATCCAGCCCCCCCCAGGCTATTTCATGTGGCCCTCGTACCTCTCCTGCAGCTGTGGCACCCCTTTCATCTCTGCCCCACCTTGTCTCAGCAGTAGGCAGCAGAGGGGAGGACACAATTTCTCCTGCAGATCCTGTGCCTCTCTGTGTAGCTGCAGCACTCCCCTCATCTCAGCCTCCCCTCATCTCAGCCTCCCCCATCTCAGCCTCCCCAGCAGACTCTAACAGCAGACTCCAGCCCTCCTCTGCTCCTCCTCCAGACCCTGTACTTTCTTCTTCCCAGCTCCACCCCAGCTTCTTCCTGGTAGCAGCAGAAGGTAAGGAGAGGGTGCACTGTGATGTAAGGGAGGGTGGGAAACTTTTGACTTCTGATGGGTGGGGGGCTGTTGACATCTGATATACAGGGGGGTGGAGTATCTCCTGCTGGCGCTGGTTTCTTTTTTGTGAAGAAGAAGAGTGGTGAGCTGAGACCTTGTATCGATTATAGAGGTCTCAATCGTTTCACAATTAAAAATGCCCATTCCGTTGATTACGGAGTTATTTGACCGCCTCAAGGGAGCAACGGTTTTCACGAAGCTTGATTTGAGAGGGGCATACAATCTCGTCAGGATTAAAGAGGGCGATGAGTGAAATACTGTGTTTAATACCAGATCAATTCATTATGAGTTTCTCGTAATGCCTTTTGGCCTTTGTAACGCTCCGGCAGTTTTCCAGGAGTTCATTAACAATGTCCTCCGAGATTTGTTGCAGTTATGTGTGGTGGTGTATCTCGACGATATCCTCATATTTTCCAAGTCCTTGGAGAGCCACCACACAGATGTCTGTCGTGTGCTTCAGAGACTAAGAGAGAACAATCTCTATTGTAAATTGGAAAAGTGGGAATTCCATTGTGAACAGGTTAAATTCCTGGGCTATGTAATTTCCACTGCTGGTTTTTCGATGGACCCAGAGAAACTTTCAGAGGTCCTACAGTGGCCTCGACCAGTGGGTTTATGTCCTCTGCAGCGTTTTCTTGGCTTTGCCAACTATTATCGGAAGTTTATTCGTAACTTCTCGTCTCTGGTCAAGTCCCTGACTGATATGACCAGGAAAGACGGCAACCCACAGAGTTGGTCTCCGGAGTCCATTAAGGCCTTTGAGAGTTTCAAGACTGCCTTTGTTTCTGCTCCTGTGTTGGCACACCCTGATCCTACGTTGCCTTTTATTCCAGAAGTTGATGCTTCTGAGACTGGAGTTGGCGCCCTTCTGTCTCAATGTCCTAACTCTGAGTGCGCTATGCATCCGTGTGGTTACTTTTCCAAGAAATTGTCACCGGCAGAGTGCAATTATGAGATTGGTGACAGAGAGCTGTTGGCGATCATTTTAGCCCTGAAAGAATGGAGACATCTCCTTGAAGGTACCACTGTGCTGGTTCTCATTCTTACTTACCATAAGAATCTCACATTCTTGTCTGAGGCTAAGCGCCTCTCTCCCAGAAGGACGCGATGGGCTCTTTTCTTGTCGAGTTTTAATTACATTGTCTCATTCTTACCCGGTACTAAGAATGTAAGGGCTGACGCCTTGTCACGACAATTTTCCTCCACTTCCAAGTTGGACTCAGTTCCGGTTACTGTGATTCCTCCTGATCGTATTCTGGCTACGGTTCGCACCAGTCTTACTTCTCCTTTGGGTGACAAAATTCTTGCTGCTCAGGTTGATGCTCCTCCTGAGAAACCTTGTGACCACTGCTTTGTTCCCAAGAGTCTCCGTACTGCTGTGCTCCAGACTTACCAGTCTCCCAAGGCTGCTGGCCACCCTGGGAAGAATCAACTCTTTTGGGCCATTTCCCACCAATTCTGGTGGCCTAGTCTACGTGCTGATGTAACCGCCTTCGTAGCTGCCTGTTCCGTGTGTGCTCAGAGTAAGACTCCACGACACCTTCCAGTGGGCCTCCTACAACCCATACCCAATGGAGAGAGGCCCTGGACCCACCTGTCTATGGATTTCATTGTGGAGTTACCCAACTCCCAGGGCAACACAGTTATACTTATGGTGGTTGAACGGTTATCGAAAATGTTGCATTGTATTACACTCAAGACGTTGCCTACTTCTGAGGAACTGGCTTCTATTTTTGCTTGGGAGATCTTCCGCTTACATGGGCTACCCAAGGTGATTGTCTCAGACAGGGGTAGTCCCGGTAGTTTGTGTCCCGGTTCTGGCGAGCCTTTTGTGCACAGTTGGGTATTCAGCTTGCTTTCTGACTGCGTATCACCCGCAGTCTAATGGGGCCGCAGAACGAGCCAATCAGTCCTTGGAGCAATTCCTACGTTGCTATATTTCTGACCATCATAACTGGTCAGACCTATTACTGTGGGCGGAGTTTGCTCACAATAGTACCTTGAATTCAGCTTCCCATTTGTCCCCGTTTATGGCGAACTATGGTTTCCAACCTTCCATGTTGCCTGGCTCGTTTGTTCTGCAGAGTATTCCTGCATTAGAGGAGCATCTCCGTGGCCTTCGTTCCATTTGGGCACAAGTCCATGAGGCTTTGCGACATGCTAACGATAGGTACAGACTCCATGCTGACCGCAGACGCCTGCCTGTGCCTTCCTACCAGGTTGGGGACAGAGTCTGGTTGTAGTCTCGCAACCTCCGACTTCGAGTTCCTTCTTTGAAGTTCGCACTTCGGTTTATTGGTCCTTTCCGTATCCTTCGCCGTATTAACCCAGTGGCTTACGTCTTGGACCTTCCTCCTAGTATGCGCATCTCTAATGTGTTTCATGTCTCCTTGTTGAAACCTTTGGTCTGCAACCGCTTTACCACCTCGGTGCCACGTCCTCACCCTATACAGGTTGAGAACCATGAGGAGTATGAAGTACAATCCATTGTTGACTCCCGTAGGTTCCGTGGGCGTATACAGTACCTGGTGCATTCATAGGAGTACGGTCTGGAGGAACGCTCTTGGGTCTCATCCTTAGACGTACATGCCCCTGTCCTCCTCTGTGATTTCCATAGAAGTTTTCCCATCAAGCCCGGTGGTCCTCCGAGGGGGAGGGGTCGCTGAGGAGGGGGTACTGGCAGGGCTGGGCTCAGCCCTTCTTTCTCTGATCTGGCCGCTCAGCTGTCGGCTAATTGCCAGATCCTTTCTCTCCACAGTGACTCAGCTGTCTGCTCGTTAGTCCTGGCTACTTAAAGCCATCCAGCTCACTTCATCTCTGCCTTCACCTTTGGTCACATCTCAGAGACTTTCTCCTGCGTTCCTGTTGAAGACTTGCTTGGCTGACGTCCCTTCTGGCTCCTGATCCTGCTTGCTGTACTGCTACGTTGATCTCTGGCTCTTTGACATTGGCATTGGCTGACTACCTGATCTGGTTACTGAACTCTGGCTATGTATTGACTACGCTTACTCTGTTTACATTTTTATTATTATTAAACAGGTGTGATTAACTGTACTTCTGTCTCGGTCTAATTCATGGTTTCTGACAGGAGAGAGATTTCAGTTTTTATTACTATCTGTGTCCCTGTTAGGGAGGTTCATCCTCTCTATTTGTCCCGTTTACCATTATCATTGAAAGTGAAAGTAAAAGAAAATCACAAATTTTGGGTTGGCCCCAGAAAAGTAATAGAGGGGAAATCTTCCAAAAAGGGACACTGGTTCTGGTGACCTGGGGGTCCCCCGGAAATTTCCTTAATTTGCATGGATTTCCTTTCACTTCCTGTTTGGCTATGGGACAGGAAGTGAAGGGAAATCTCCACAATGGGACACAGATGGCGAAAATAAACCTTACAGGGGTTATAACCCTCCCATGCTCTATCCAAAATGAAAAATAAAAAGTTTTGCCTATCTTTCTACTTTAAGTATAAAAACATTTAACTTCAGTAAGTTCAGAAAACAAAACTTTCATTGTAGTTATAATAATTGTTGCAGCTTCAGGAGGCCGGTCACATGACCATCGCAGTGTCAGTTATATAGTCTGCACCCAAAAGGAGAGCTACAATTCAGACTATGCTGATTGGCCAGTTCTTCAAGCACCCCACTTCCCTATGGCAAACGCATGTGACTTAAAGGAGATGTAAGGTCAAAACTTATTTTTATTTGGATAGAGTAGGGAAGGGATGTGACCCTTATCAGGTTTTTATTTATTTTTTTCCTTCCTGTTCCAGAGACACAGCAGGAAGTAAGAGGTGGTCTCTTTAAAGTGAAGGGAAATCCCCTCTTAGCAGGTGTCCCCATTGCACTGGGTGAATCTTTCCATTGGAACCACTAAAATAAAAAAATAACCTTTCCACATTTTATCTAATACAAAAAAACTAAAAAAAAAGTTTTGATTTTACATACACCTTAATGCTTTTCATTAGTACTCTGACCAGCAACTAGAGAAATGTAGAGAGATGTCACTCCAAGTCTATATGAATATCCCTTGCCTATGGAGTATCAGGTACTGACCAAAGGAAGCCCAACCACACTTGATGAACTCGGTAGAAAGCAGAAAGTCGCGCACCAATGATGTTGGATCACATCCAACTTTATTAAAAGTGGAACATAGCATATTGCAACCCCATCTAGGAACACCCCTCTATGTTTTACACAGTACAGGTTTGATCACAAGGAGCTGCAGTGTGTTTTGTTAAAGTTGAATGTGATCTGACACCATCAGTGTGCAACTTCTTGTTTTCCTATTATGCGACTATGCGAAACCAGGAATTTAAAGCCCTGCTCTATCTATCTCCACTCCAACAACACACTGCAAAAGGTTCCTGTGGAGAGGAGCATTTTCCCACGCTTTCAATCAATTAGGCTACTGCTCTTGATAAAGATACCACGGTCGAAGAAATAGAAGCAGCTACCCACTCTTTCCCTGGGTAAAAAACCCCAGGCCCTGATCGTATCCCTGGAGAGTGGTACAATATACAGTTAAGTCCATATATATTTGGACATGGGCACAATTTTCATACTTTTGGCTCTGAATGCCACCAGAATAAAATTAAAACAAAACAATCCAAATTAATTTGAAGTGCAGACTTTCAGCTTTAATTCAAGGGGTTAAACATAAATATCAAATACACATTTTAGGAACTGCAACCATTTTTATACACAGCCCCCCATTTTCAGGGGCTCAAATGTAATTGGACAAATGAATATAATCATAAATAAAATGTTAATTTTTAATATTTTGTTGAGAATTTTTTACTGGCAATGACTGCCTGAAGTCTGGAACCCATGAACATCACCAAAGACTGGGTTTCCTCCTTTCTGATGCTTTGCCAGGCTCTAACTGCAGCTGTCTTCAGTTGTTCTTTGTTTGTGGGTCTTTCTGCCTTTAGTTTTGCCTTCAGCAAGTGAAATGCATGCTCAATTGGGTTGAGATCAGGTTATTGACTTGGCCATTGCAGAATATTCCACTTATTTCCCTTCAAAAGCTCCTGGGTTGCTTTTGCAGTGTGTTTTGGATCATTGTTCATCTGTACTGTGAAGTGCCATCCAATCAACTTTGCTTCATTTGGCTGAATTTGGGTTGACAGTATAAAGTTGTGCGCATAAGTTTACATACCCTTTATGAATTTATGATTTCTTGGCCATTTTTCAGAGAATATGAATGATAACAGAACAACTTTTCTTTCACTCATGGTTAGTGTTTGGCTGAAGCCATTTATTATCAATCAACTATGTTTACTCTTTTTAAATCATAATCACAAAAGAAACTACCCAAATGACCCTGATCAAAAGTTTACATACCCCAGTTCTTAATACCGTGTATTGCCCCCTTTAACATCAATGACAGCTTGAAGTCTTTTGCGGTATTTGTGAATGAGGCTCTTTATCTTCTCAGGTGGTAAAGCTGCCAATTCCTCTTGGCAAAAAGCCAGTCCCTGTAAATTCTTGAGCTGTCTTGCATGAACTGCACGTTTAAGATCTCCCCAGAGTGGCTCAATGATATTGAGGTCAGGAGACTGAGATGGCCACTCCAGGACCTTCACTTTGTTCTGTTGTAGCCAATGACAGGTCGACATGGCCTTGTGTTTTGGATCATTGTCATGTTGGAATGTCCAAGTACGTCCCATGCGCAGCTTCCTGGCTGATGAATGCAAATGTTCCTCCAGTATTTTTTGAAAACATACTGCATTCATCTTACCATCAATTTTGACCAAATTTCCTGTGCCTTTGTAGCTCACACATCCCCAAAACATCAGCGATTCACCTCCATGTTTCACAGTAGGAATGGTGTACCTTTCATCATAGGCCTTGTTGACTCCTCTCCAAATGTAGTGTTTATGGTTGTGGCCAAAAAGCTCAATTTTGGTCTCATCACTCCAAATGACTTTTTGCCAGAAGGATTGAGGCTTGTCTCTGTGCTGTTTGGCGTATTATAAGCGGGATACTTTGTGGCATTTGCGTAGGCATGGCTTTCTTCTGGCGACTCAACCATGCAGCCCATCTTTCTTCAAGTGCCTCCTTATTGTGCATCTTGAAACAGTCATACCACATGCTTTCAGAGAGTCATGTATTTCACCTGAAGTTATTTGTGGGTTTTTCTTTGCATCCCGAACAATTTTCCTGGCAGTTGTGGCTGAAATATTAGTTGGTCTACTTGACCGTGGTTTGGTTTCAACAGAACCCCTCATTTTCCACTTCTTGATTAGAGTTTGAACACTGCTGATTGACATTCTCAATTCCTTGGTTATCTTTTTATATCCCTTTCCTGTCTTATACAGTTCAACTACCTTTTCCCGCAGATCCTTTGACATGTCTTTTGCTTTCCCAATGACTCAGAATCCAGAAATTTCAGTGCAGCACTGGATGAAAGATGCAAGGGTCTCTCAGGAGTCCAGAAACTCATTGACCTTTTATACACACACACTAATTACAAGCAAACAGGTGAGGATGGTTACCTTTAATAGCCATTCAAATCCCTTTGTGTCAACTTGTGTGCATGTTATCAGACCAAAATCACCAGGGTATATAAACTTTTGATCAGGGTAATTTGGGTAGTTTCTGTTGTGATTATGATTTAAAAAGAGTAAACACAGTTGATTGATAATAGCTTCAGCCAAACACTAACCATGAGTGAAAAAATGTTTTTGTGTTAACATTCATATTCTCTGAAAAATGGCCAAGAAATCATAAATTCTGCCAGGGTATGTAAACATATGAGCACAACTGTATCTCTAAACACTGCAGAATTCATCTGGCTGCTTCTGTCTACTGTCACATCATCAATAAACACCAATGACCCAGTGCCACTGGAAGCCATGCATGCCCAAGCCATCACACTGCCTCCACCATGTTTTACAGATGACATTGTGTGCTTTGGATCATGAGCTGTTCCAAGCCTTCTCCACACTTTTTCCTTGTGGTGAACCCTCTGTATTTGCTCTCGTAAAGTCTTTCTTGACTGTAGACTTTGATGATATGCCCACCTCCTGGAGAGTGTCCTTCACTTGTCTGGATGTTGTGAATGGGTTTTTCTTTACCATAGAGAGTATTCTGCAATCATCCACCACTGTTGTCTTCCGTGGATGTCCAGGCCTTTTGGTTTCAAAATTTTTTTATTGTTTTTAGAAAGACAAAGTAAGAAGTACAAGACATATTGGATTCGTAGTAGCTGATCCCAACTACTATTATTACAGATCAGACGTGGTACGTTGTAAGAAGATAATAGTAATTATTTCTTATCCAAAACCTACGCTTGGTAGAATACAATTTTAGAAACATTGATAACATCAGATTCCAGTGAGAGTTTTGTGATCCATATCATGTTATCACTCATGAATCATTATACTTCTTAAATGCAACATAAGAAAGGTGGAATATCAGTTAACTAACCAAAAAAACCCAAAGCAACATCATTTAAACCTTTAGTCATAGTCAGATATCGCATCTTGTTCCTGTAACAATTTAGGAGTTGGAGGGTCTTAAATGCTGTACCACCTTTGCCAGGGGTGCCAAATCTCAGTAACCTTCATGTGATTACCTGTACTATATGCAAATAGTATTTCATATGCACTGTGCGTATTTATTATTTGCAAGGTTTCTGTCAGGTTTGGAGGTGTGTTATCCCTCCAGTGCCGGACTATATTAAGTTGGGCAGCTAGAAGGATATGGGACACAATTGATCACATAGCAGGTGGATTAGAGTCTATGTCTAATGATAGTAGTGTCATACCAGGGGACGGTATAACATGGATTCCTAAAACTTGTTTGATTAGATCAAATATATGTGACCAGTATTTAGTAATATTTGGACAAGACGACAGGAGGTGCAGCAGTGTCCCAGGTCCGCTACATTTTCACCAGCAATCAGGAGATACCTCGGGGGTGAATTTCAATATGTGATGTGGAGTAAGGTACCATCTCAACATAATTTTTTGATGTAGTTCCCATACAGTCAGGTCCATAAATATTTGGACATCGACACAATTCTAATCTTTTTGGCTCTATACACCACCACAATGGATTTGAAATGAAACGAACAAGATGTGCTTTAACTGCAGACTTTCAGCTTTAATTTGAGGGTATTTACATCCAAATCAGTTGAACGGTGTAGGAATTACAACAGTTTGTATTTGTGCCTCCCACTTTTTAAGGGACCAAAAGTAATGGGACAGATTAACAATCATCCATCAAACTTTTACTTTTTAATACTTGGTTGCAAATCCTTTGCAGTCAATTACAGCCTGAAGTCTGGAACTCATAGACATCACCAGACACTGGGTTTCATCTCTGGTGATGCTCTGCCAAGCCTCTTTCTGTGGGTCACTTGAGCATTATATAACCTAATTGGTTTGGAACAGCAGCTACAATTAATTGCACTGGAGGCACAAGGGGGTTTTATACAGTGCATCTGGAAAGTATTCACAGCGCTTCACTTTTTCCACATTTTGTTATGTTACAGCCTTATTCCAAAATTGATTCATTTAATTATTTTTCTCAAAATTCTACAAATACCCAATAATGACAACATGAAAGAAGTTTGTTTGAAATCTATGCAAATTTAATAAAAAAAAAAAAAAATCCCATGTACATAAGTATTCACAACCTTTGCTCAATACTTTGTTGAAGCACCTTTGGCACCAAATACAGCCTAAAGTGTTTTTGAATATGTTGCTGCATGCTTGGCACACCTATTTTTGGGCAGATTCTCCCATTCTTTGCAGGATCTCTCAAGCTCCATCAGGTTGGCTGGGGAGCATTGGTGCACAGCCATTTTCAGATCTCTCCAGAGATGTTCAATCGGATTCAAGTCTAGGCTCTGGCTAGGCCACTCAAGGATATTCACAGAGTTGTCCCGTAGCCACTCCTTTGTTATCTTAGCTGTGTGTTATTGTCCTGTTGATGAAGATGAACCTGCGGCCCAGTCTGAGGTCCAGAGCGCTCTGGAGCAGGTTTTCATCAAGGATGTCTCTGTACATTGCTGCATTCATCTTTCCCTCGATCCTGACTAGTCTCCTAGTTCCTGCCGCTGAAAAACATCCCCTCAGCATGATGCTGCCACCACCTTCACTGTAGGGATGGTATGGCCAGTTGATGGGCGGTGCCTGGTTTCCTCCAGACATGATGCTTGCCATTCAGGCCAAAGAGTTCAATCTTTGTTTCATCAGACCAGAAAATTTTGTTTCTCATGGTCTGAGAGTCCTTCAGGTGCCTTTTGGCAAACTCCAGGCCGTCTGTCATGTGCCTTTTACTGAGGAGTGGCTTCTGTGCTGCATAGATGGTTGTTTTTCTGAAGGTTCTCCTCTCTCCACAGAGAAATGCTGGAGCTGTCAGAGTGACCATTGGGTTCTTGGTCACCTCCCTGACTAAGGTCCTTCTCCCCGATCGCTGTTTGGCCAGGTGGCCTGCTCTAGGAAGAGTCCTGGTAGTTCTGCACCCTTCCCCAGATTTGTGCCATATAATCCTGTCTCGGAGGTCTACAGACAATTCCTTGGTCTTCATGGCTTGGTTTATGCTCTGTCAAGCACTGTTAACTTTGGGACCTTATTTAGAGAGGTGTGTGCCTTTCCAAATCATGTCCAAACAACTGAATTTACCACAGGTGGTCTCCAATCAAGTTGTAGAAACATCTCAAGGATTATCAGTAGAAACGGGATGGACCTGAGCTCAATTTTAAGTGTCATGACAAAGGGTGTAAATACTTATGTACATGTGATTTTTTCATTTTTTATTTTAAATTTTAACTTCTTTCGTGTTGTCATTATGGGGTATCGTTTGTAGAATTTTGAGGAAAATAATAAATTTAATTCATTTTGGCATAAGGCTGTAACATGTGCAACAAAATGTGAAAAAAGTGAAGCACTGTGAATACTTTCCAGATGTACTGTATATTAGGACAAAGATACTTCCCTCCCTGCTTAACCACTTACAGACCAGAAGATTTTCCTGCTCAATGACCAGGTCATTTTTTGCAAAACAGCACTGCGTCCCTTTACCCAAACAAAATTGACGTCCTTTTTTCCCCACAAATAGAGCTTTCTTTTGGTGGTATTTGATCACCTCTGCAGTTTTAATTTTTTGCACTATAAACAAAAAAAAGAGCGACAATTTTGAAAAATAAAACAATATATATATATATATATATATATATATATACACACACACATATACACACACATACATTTTTTGCTATAATAAATATCAATGAAGAAATTTGTTTAAAAAACAAATTTCTTCATCGGTTTAGGCCAATATATTCTTCTACATAATTTTTAGGGGAAAAAAAAAAAAAAAAAATCGCAATAAGCGTATATTGATTGGTTTGCACAAAAGTTATAGCTGGAGGGAAGCTTCAGAATGGCAAAGATGTTTTTATTACAATTTATAGCAGACTGCAATTCCTCTTTAAAGCGGAGCTCCAGGCAAAAAATAAAAAAAGTTACCAGCTACAAATACCGTAGCTGCTGACTTTTAATATTAGGACACTTACCTATCCAGGAACCCAGCGGTGTCTTCATCTGAGCTGATTTCTCAATCAGCTTTTGGGTGCTGCTACCACCATCACGGCTAAGGGAAACCGGTAGTGAAGCGTCAGAGCCGGTTCCCTACTTTGCTGCGCTTTGTGAATGGCGACGATGACTTCCGGCTGAGCTTGTGGCAGCAGGGGGGGGCAAACAAGCAGAGCTTCCCCTTTTTGGCGGAGCTCCGCTTTAACATTGACCAAACTGGCTTAATACCTGGGAAGTCAACTGATGTAAATGTATTCAGGGTTTTCACTCATCTGCAGTTGCCCACCAGTGTTGGTAGCACTAGATATTGGGAAGGCTTTCCACTCTGTGGCCTGGCCTTACCTGTTCTCAAGATTATGGGCTTTCGGGGCAGAATTTTAAAGTGGATAAAACTTTTAGGTTGGGAGATAAGCTTGTGGCATGCTGCTGGGTGGAGAGGGCTACGAGACAGCGTTGCCTGCTATCCCCAGCATTATTTGCCCTGATGATGGAGCCGTTGGCCCTCAGAGGTGTGCCAGCAATAGCTGGTATCCAAGTAGGAGCTTTGGACGAACTGATGGCCATCTGAATACTGCACTCTAACTCTAGTCCCCTTGCTAAATATGAGAACTAAAATTGATAGCTTGGGCCAATCTCCCCCTTATCCCTTTTGGGATGGATTAATCTTTTTTAAAATGAAACTGTTGCCACGCTCAAACCCTCCCCTGTATGGATCCCTAAGAAGTACTTTCAGCTAATCAATTCTCTAGCCTGATCTCCTTTCTCTGGGGCTCACAGCTGTTGAGGTTTAAACTCAGGTTACTACAGCAAACCTGATCTCCACAAATATTTTTTGGCAGCCATGCGAACGCATGCTCGTAACTATCTGACAGTAGATTAATCTAATGCCACAGTGGTGTTGGAGGCATCTTGTCCGGGCTCCTATGAGACTTTGAGGAACCTCCTATACGGAGGCCCTGATACTCCTCCTCTTCCCTTAACAATAGCGATGAAGGCTATATTGAGCTTGTTCAATGGCTCAGAAAGGACGGCCTGTTCTCCCTGGACATGGCTCCCAACTCAATCCCTTATGGTTTAACCCAATGCTGGCAGAATTGGTCTCGATACCTGATCCACATATTTGGGCAGCAAGGGGCATTAAATGCCTCAAACAGATTTGTACAGAGGGGGAGGTGAGGCCCCTTGATAGGGAGGTCGTACTGCTGCTTTAAGCTATCAAGTATCTATTTAGAAACGTGCAGCTTAGACACACCTTTTGTACCCAAATTTGCACTCAACCAGCTATTATTTCTGCCTCAGCCCTCAAGACTCTACTCAGAGATGACACTTTAGTTAAACCCCTATCCAATATAGACAAAGAACTAATATCTTCCATCCATACGGGACTTGAGGCTCTCAGAACCAAATGGCTAGTAGACTTCCCAGAGCTGGATGATGAAGACTGGGTAGAAATATGAGAATGTTCTTTTTTGCAATTGATCTCTGCCAGAGAAAGGTTAATACAGTTTAAAATTATCCACAGAATCTACCTTACCCCTGTACGTTTTCACATGATATACGCTTCTGTGCCTCCTGATTGCTCCAGGTGTGCAGCAGCCTCGGCGGACTTCATCCACATTTTTTGGCGGTGTCCCCATATTCAAACTTTCTGGATGGCTATAGCCTCTTCCATTATTGCAGTGACTACTGTTCAGGTGTCACTGAAGGTGGATGTATGTCAGCTGGGGCTGGTGGACCCTCTGGCTCATCATAGAGTCTCTACAACACTCCTAATGGGTACTATTGTTTTTTGCCAGGAAATCTATTGTGCTCAAATGGAAAACCCCAGCCACTCCTTCTCTTGACATTTTGGAAAAGGCTAGGCAATTCGACTCTGCCATTATATAAGGCCACATATTTATCAAGGGGTTATCCAAACAAATCATAAGTGTGGGATATTTGGGTAGACATTACTTCCACTACTGCAGACCCTGAATCTTCTACTATTTGATTCGCTTTGACTTATATTGGAATTTATGATGACACTTGTGCTTTTACCAATATTACTTTGCACTGTTGTATGGTGTGAATCGCTAAAAGTGCCTCTCCTATCGCAATTCTTTGTCAATTTGCGCTGGGTTTCTTTGTGTTCTAGTATACTGTGATTGAGCCTATTTTGTAGATGAGCGTACTTTTGTTTAGTTGGTAGCTTTAGTAATACAAGGTGTTTGTGGTTGTGCTTCACCTATGTACAGTACCAAGCCAGGGAAAACCCAATAGGATCCGTTTTATATTCGAATCTTCTTAACTGAATAGAATTAAAAAAACAAAAGTGTGGCTCTACCCACATGGACGCATCATTTATTCACAAAATTCTGTGAATGAATTACAACTACCATCAACCTTTCAATGAACTGCGAGTACTCCTGTAGTTGATTCACTCTTCCTGCAATTAGGTAACTGCCTGCATCAGATGTACAAGCAGACAACAACGGATCCTGGCGTTGCACCAGAAAGCTTCTGATGAGTACAATGTATTACAGGCTCCAGTATGTATATATAGAGATATCTATACATATACACACACACAAATTGTTTTACCTGCAAAAAGATGTGAATTTATTTTTAGAAAAGGTGAACTTATCCTTTAATCTCACAACTGTGGGTCCACTGTCATATGTGGTAGCAGCATACCCGTTTTCCTTGAGCGTAGGTGGTGTACACAACACTCCGCACATGCACACCAAGTACATTGTAAGGCTTCTTTCTTAAATCACTTACTTACAAGGAGCACTGACAGAAATCAGAACACAACAGATGCAACCCCTCATCAGCCCTCTTAGGAAAGGGACCTTTGTAAACGAAAACACACAAGCGGCACAGAGTTAGGGATATTTTAAGACAGATTTGTCCTGTGGTCAAATACACTGAACTTTAAAACTTGCAGTTTCTTAAAATGCATACTTTTGCAAATCTTGCATGCCATAAAAATGCGATGCCGGTACTGTATTCCAGTACACATGTGACTATAGGCTATTCCCAACATAAGGAAAATAATTTAATATAATACAGAGCTGTTTCTGTATAACCACTATATTCGGTAATAAAATAAATTATATGTTTCGTTATTATATATTCATATAATATATATCTGCCTCTTGCCCATCATTTGTACAAGAGCTTGGCATTGAACCATAACTTTTCATAAAACTATTAAAACTGTCACCGGGATAACCCCTGTGTTTGTATTGTCTAAATCCAGATAACGATTCAACCTTGGTATAGGCAGTGCAGGTCAGAAACCACATTATTTGCATAAATTAGAACAAATTTGGTTATTTTTGTGTATCCAGTTCCACTGGAATCACTTCAACTGGCATTGTTAGTCAGTGCTGGCAGCAGGTCAGCAACCGAGTCTACATAGAAGTCAGGGACCAGAGAGAGGGAGCCGCTGTTTTGGTAGGCTTTTGCATCTTCCAGACTGGAAAAGCCTGTGAGGGTCAGGAGTGTGCGAATGCCACATGTAGAACCCATCTGAATGTCTGTGTCCAGGCGATCTCCCACCATGACAGTCCTGGAGGGATCCAGACCACATTCTTTGACCACGCAGTCATACAGGAACGAGTTGGGTTTCCCGATAACCTGGGCTTTGCGATGAGCAGCCGTTTCCACCGCCCGTACCAAGCAACCAGTTCCTGAAAAGACAAAAAGAAACAATTTTCATTTCCAAGGTCTACAATCTGTTTAATCACACAGAAGTACAGTCTCATGCACCAAAAGGCATTCAGAGGGGGATTGCAGTGAGCAGATGCAGACATACTGCTCAAAAAAATTAAAGCAACACTTTGAAGACACATCAGATCTCAATGTGGAAACATATAATGCTGGATATCTATACCGATATGGATTGGGTAATGTGTAAAGAACGAAAGGATGTCGCGTCATTTGATGGAAATTAAAATGATCCATGTACAGAGGGCTGAATTCAAAGACATTCCGAAAAACAAAGTGAAAAAAAATGAAGCAGCAGGCTAGTCCGTTTTGCTGAAATTTCATTGCAGCAACTCAAAATGGTCCTCAGTAGTTTGTATGGCCCCCACATGCTTGTATGTATGCCTTACAACATTAGGGGAAAATTCTTCTAATGAGACGACGGATGGTGTCCTGGGGTATTTCCACCCATATCTGGACCAGGGCATTACTGAGCCCCTAAACAGACTGCGGTACATCCTGGCGGCATCAGATGGACCAAAAGGTGTTCTATTGGATTTAGGGCAGGCGAAGCTTTGGGGGACATTCAATGGTATCAATTCCTTCATCCTCCAGGAACTGGCTGCATACTCTCGCCACATGAGGCCAGGCATGGTCATGCACCAGGAGGAACCCAGGACCCACTGCACCAGCATAGGGTCTGACAATGGGTCCAAGGATTTTATCCTGATACCTAATGGCAGTCAGGGTGCCATTGTCTAGCCTGTAGAGGCCTGTGCATTCCTCCATAGACCATCACTGACCCACCCCAAACCAGTCGTGCTGAACGATGTTACAGGCTGCATAACGTTCACGGCTTCTCCAGACCCTTTCATGTCTGTCACATGTGCTCAGGGTGAACCTACTCATCTGTGAAAAGGACAGGGCACCAGTTGAAGACCTGCCAATTCTGGTGCTTAATGTCAAATGCCAATCGAGCTCCATGGTGCCGAGCAGTGAGCACAGGGCCCACTAGAGGATGTCAGGCCCTCAGCCCACCCACATGAAGTCTGTTTCTGATTGTTTGGTCAGAGACATTTACACTAGTGGCCTGCTGGAGGTCATTTTGTAGGGCTCTGGCAGTGCTCATACTGTTCCTCCTTGCACAAAGGAGCCGATACCGGTCCTGCTGATGGGTTATGGCCCTGTCTAGCTCTCCTAGAGTAACTGCCTGTCTCCTGGAACCTCCCCCATGCTCTTGAGACTGTGCTGGGAGCCAGAAAACCTTCTGGCAATGACACCCATTGATGTGCCTTCCTGGAGGAGTTGGACTGCCTTGGGGTCCAGGGATCACCTCATGCTACCAGTAGTGACACTGACCCTAGCCAAATGCAAATCTAGTGAAAAACAGTCAGAAAAGATGAAGAGGGGAAAAAAAAAAAAAAAGTCAGTGGCCTCCACTTGTAAAATCATTCCCGTTTTGGAGGTCATCTCATTGTCGCCCATCTAGTGGGCCTGTTAATTTCATTAACACCAAAGCAGCTGAAACGGATTAACCGCTTGCTGACCAGCACACAATGATGTATGTCGGCACAATGGCACGGGTGCGCAAAGGGACGTACCTGTACGTCCCCTTTATATCGCGGGCTAATGGGCAATGCCCGCGGGTCCAACAGACTCGATGTCCGCCGGTGGCCCACGATCGTGACACGGAGAGGCAGAATGGGGAGATGCCTATGTAAACAAGGCATTTCCCTGTTCTGCCTAGCAACATCCCAGTGATCGGGGGCATTTATCTGTCATGTTCTAGTGAGCCCATCCCCCCTACAGTTAGAACACACTGAGGGAACACAGCCCCCTAGTGTTTAACCCCTTTCCTGCCAGTGTCATTTACACATTAATCAGTGCATTTTCATAGCACTGATAGCTGTATAAATGTCACTGGTCCCAAAATAGTGTCAAAAGTGTCCGCCGCAATGTGGCAGTCACGATTAAAAAAAAAAAAAACACAAAAAACACAGATCACCGCCATTACTAATGAAAAAAAAAAAATTAATAAAATGCCATAAATCTATCCCCTATTTTGTAGACGCTAACTTTTACGCAAACCAATAAATTTACGCTTATTGCGATTTTTTTTACCAAAAATATGTAGAAGAATACATATCGGCCTAAACTGAGGAAGAAATTCGTTTTTTTTGGGGGGGGGGGGATATTTATTATAGCAAAAAGTAAAAAAAAATTGCTTTTTTTTCTCAAAATTGTCGCTCTTTTTTATAGCGCAAAGAATAAAAACTGCAGAGGTGAAAAAAAAAGGGACGTCAATTTTGTTTGGGTGCAACATCGCACAGCCGCGCAATTGTCAGTTAAAGCGACGCAGTGCCATATCACAAAAAGTGCTCTGGTCAGGAAGGGTGTAAATCCTTCCGGGGCTGAAGTGGTCAATAAGCCCCTCTGCTACTTAAAGCGGAAGTAAACCCATCCATAATACAGTTTCATTTCCCGCACGTGCTGGAAATGTAACACTCCCATTGGTTGTGCTCTCAACCAAACTGTCAAACCATCCAATGACTAGTGTCATAACTGATCACATGTGCAGCATCATGGCAGTTGTAGAATAAACAGAGGCAAAGATTTAGCAGAGACCA
The DNA here is from genome assembly GCF_042186555.1 of Aquarana catesbeiana. Classification (NCBI taxonomy): domain Eukaryota; kingdom Metazoa; phylum Chordata; class Amphibia; order Anura; family Ranidae; genus Aquarana; species Aquarana catesbeiana. Next base: position 97,979,279 of record NC_133329.1, read on the forward strand.
TAGAGAATAAAATGGTGATTGTTGCAATATTTTATGTCACACTGTATTTGTGCAGCGTTCTTTGAAATGCAACTTTTTGGGAAAAAATACACTTCAATAATAAAAAAAATAAATAAAAACAGTAAAGTTAGCCCAATTTTTTTGTGTAATGTGAAAGAACAGGTAACGCTGCGAGAATCGTGATCTTTATTCTAAGCAAAAAAATTGTGATTCTCAATTTAGCCAGAATCATGCAGCGCTACTACACATTCAGAAGAAGAGATTGAAATTTTGAGCAGAACTTATAGATGTTCAAAAGAGCAAAGAATGAAGTCAAACTAATGAAACTTATACTATAACTTTACCTTTCAATATGCCCCCACCCCCCCAATATTTTAACCTGGCAGTTTCTTTTTAAAGAATAGGAAATAAAGTACCGTATTTATCAGCGTATAACACGCACCCCAATGTAAGAGGGAAGTTTCAGGAAAGAAAACTTTTTTTTTTTTTTTTAAATAAACCAATTTAAAGCAAAATAATGGCCAGCGAGCATCAATGCAGCCTAATCTGTGCCCATCTGCAGCCTTGCTCCTCACTGCAGCCTGGTCAGTGTCCATCTGCAGCCTTGCCGAAATAGACAGGGCCGGATGTACTCAGCTCGGCATCACACCCAGTGCCGCCCCTTGGCCCGGATCTTATGATGGACATAACCCCGTTCCAATGATGGGACGTCAATGCTAGGAGCCATCCAGAGGGCGGAACTGAGCGTGTCTGCGAGCAGAGCTGAGTACACAGGAGATCCGGTGTTCTGTCGAAGTACCCCCCCCCCCCCCCCCATCGAATAGTGCCCACGCATACACAGGATGGAGCCGCACTTCAGCTGATTTCCCGATCAGCTGGAGTGACGTGACCAAGCGCGTGCAAGCGCACATCGTAGGAGGCATCTCTCGATGGGGGATACCGCAATTGAAACCTATACAAACAGCGGGGGGAGACTGTAGTTCTCACATTGTGCCTCGCTGTTGCAGGGTGGCTTTACAGTGTGCTGATGGTCTGGGTTAGCTGTGTTGAACGGCTGGTTTTGCCTGTGTGAAAGGGCGGGTTGCAACACAGACAAAACCAGCTCTTCAACACAGCCACTAGCCGCCCTCCAGCAGCACTGATGCAAAAATCTGAGAACTACGGTCTCCCCTGCTGTTTGTATAGTTTTAAATTGTGCCTGAGAAATGGTATCTCCCATCGAGAAATGCCTCCTACGATGTGCGCTTGCAAATCACCGGTCGTGCTGTTCCATACGGCGCATGCGCAGTACATCCCGGGCACTATTCGATGGGGGGCACTTCGACAGAACACCGGCTCTGTCTATTTTGCCGGCGCTTGTCCCCTCCTTCCCCCTCGGTGGCAGCCTAGATCGGCGTACAACATGCAAAAAGGATTTCCCCCCTATTTTAAGGGGGAAAAAGTGTGTGTCATACGCCAATAAATACGGTATTGTGAAAAGGCGTTTTTCACTTAAACAATTACTGTGTCAATGAATTTTGTAACAGCATCTTGGTTGGTTAATAAACCCGCCCTACATACTAGAAGTTCTCAGCGCAAGTTACATATTGCAAATGACAAATTAGTCAACAGGATGTTGGTTAATGCCTAGCTGTTGTCCAAATAAAACAATAAGCAACACCTAAATCTGAGGGAAGCCTGCGAGAACAGAAATACAGCCACTTCCTCTGTCATAATGATTTAGCAGATTTGACCTTTCCTGATTAGATCTTGGCAGTTACCAGACACCGGCTTCCTTGTACTGCATTCACCTTGTATAGTCATGTTCTGTGTCCTCCAATCACACAAAGCATATTAGATCATTTACACGGTAATTCTGTTACACTATGGGGGAAATTTACTAAAACTGTGGCGTACGCAGAATCTTGTGCAGCTCTGCATAGTAACCAATGAGCTCCCAGGTTTTATTGTCAAAGCTTAATTGAACAAACTGAAGTTAGAAGTTAATTGTTTACTACGCATGCACAGCTGTACCAGATTCTGTGCGCACCAGTTTTAGTACAAGTGTGGCTACAGGTATCACAATTCTCGCACCCACCCGCAGTGAAAACACACGGGGCTGCCATTTATTCTGAATGGCACCCCCACGCATGTAAAACCACAGCGCATGTGCAGGAACCGCACAGTCATTTTGATTTCCCTTCAGGGCGCGTTTTGAAAAAGGCGCATGCACCTTTCACTGCAGGAAACACAGACCTGGCAGCCCATTGAAATGAATGGGCTGCTGTGCCCATGCAAATGTGGCCTGCGGGAATGCACAGATGTGAACCCAGGGTAAAGGGATAGTCCACATTTTGGAAAGAAAAACAAAAATCACAAACACATGCTCCTGACCTGTATTAGTTTTTTTTTTTTTTTTGCATTGGCGCCTACTAAGCACTACAACCATTATGGAGCTGGTGAAAGTAATCAATGGACAACTCCATTGAGATCTATGGCTCTGCCTGCACCAAGGGGGAGAATCATGGCTACACCTATGACTTCCTTGTACTGTATATGGCCAAGTTTACATATACCAGAGGTGGTCATGGCAACACCTCAAACCCCCCCCCCCACACACACACACGCCCCTATGGCCAGCAATTTTTTTAAACACCAAAGGGGATGAAATAAGCACCCCTGACCTCCCCCATCAATGACTGGTGCAAGTATATATCAGAGGGGGGTCATGGCAACATCCCTATCCTCCATTTATCTATAGTCCGTGTTTTATATACCAGAGCGGGTCACAATGGCATCCCTGACCTGGCTGGTGTTCTATATACAAAGGGGGTCATGGAAGCACCCCTTACCGCCCCCTGTGTATGGCCAGTGTTATATATACCAGAGGGGGGTTTATGACCCGGCTGATGTCCTTGGTGCCAATAAACTTAGAAGTGATCCTCGTACCCCAGGGTTTCTCGTACTGAGGATGGTGCGCAAGCCCCCCCCCCCACCTCGTACCTGGGGATGGTACGGTCCCCCTCCTCCCTCCAGGTCCCTCGTACCGGGGAAGGTCCGGTCCCCCTCCTCCCCCCAGGTAAGGCCCGGTCCCCCTCCCCCGGGTCCCCTCGTACCGGGGATTGCCCGGTCAACCCCCCCCCCCCCCGGTCCCTCGTATCGGAGATGGCCCGGTCCCCCTCCCCCCCCCGGGTCCCTCGTACCGCAGATGGCCCGGTCCCCCCCCCCCCCCCCCCGGGTTCCCTCGTACCGGAGATGGCCCGGTCCCCCTCCCCCCAGGTCCCTCGTACCGCAGATGGCCCGGTCCCCCCCCCCCCCGGGTTCCCTCGTACCGGAGATGGCCCGGTCCCCCTCCCCCCAGGTCCCTCGTACCGCAGATGGCCCGGTCCCCCCCCCCCGGGTTCCCTCGTACCAGAGATGGCCCGGTCCCCCTCCCCCCAGGTCCCTCGTACCGGGGATGGTCTGGCCCCCCTCCAGGGGTAGCCTGGTGTCGGTATTGGTGGCGATGAAGAGACAGTCGGGGTCCTGCAGGTAGTGGAGCGCTCGGGTCACTTTCATGTAGCTGAAATGCTCATCGAAGCCGACCACCACCGCTCTGACCTCGGGGTCCCGGCTGAGCGCCGCCCAGTCCTTCATTCCTCCGGTGACCGGGTCCGCTCCTTGTCCCAGGTGAGGGATACCGGCCGCCTCCAGCTCCTGGCTTAGAGCGCCCCCTCCGATCAGGAAGACCTTCCCCCGGAGCCGGGCCGTGTCCCGCAGGTAGAGCGCCGTGCAGTAGGCCGTCCCGAACACCTCCCCGGGCTCGGCGGAGAAGCCCAGGCGGCCCAGCTTGTCGGCGTACATGGCGCGGGTCTTCGTGCTGTTATTGGTGAGGTAGAACACCCGCTTCCCGCTCCCCTTCAGTCCGTTCACCAGCTCCGGGGCCCCCGGGACCGCCTCGTCCCCCCGCCATAGGACGCCGTCACAGTCGAAGAGCACCGTGTCCACCGAGGCCAGGAAGCGGCGGGAGAGCTCTCCGTTCAGGCGGACACACTTGGAGGCGGCCATGTTCATTCTGAAGGCAGAGTGTCCTCATGTGTGCTCTTTCCAGCACGCCATTGGCTGGCGGTAGCCTCACAGAGGGCGCTGATTGGTGGAGGCGTGACACGCCAGGCACAGCTGTTCTCCCCGAGGAAACTTGATAAGGTCAGGTCGCCCGTAGCAACCGTCTGTGAGGGCAAAACTATGGGCGCGGCCATTGCTGATACTGGCAATAGTCAATAGTCTGCCATATGAAACAAGTATGCAACCAGTGAAGTCTGAACCTTATAGGGAATCAAAGAACAAGATCACAGCCCATAAAATGGATTTGGCCACAAAAGTTAAATGTCCACTTTTTGGATTCACCTCTCCCCTCATCCCGAAATGCATCAAAGGAAAAAAAAAACAGTGTGGGGAAAAAATATTGTTTATATATTGACCTTACCTTGACCTCTGCCCTCTGTGCCTAGGTAAGGGCAACGTTTGCTGGTGAGATCCCGGGCATTGCTGAGTACTCAAAATCTACTTTGTGTCTAATGGAGCTACTTCTCATGAGATTTAGTGTACTCATCAATGGCTACAATCTCACCAGTAAAAATGATGACACCCCCCTCCCCTAGGCACTTAGGATGGTGATATCACCCTCACCCAGGTGGTGACATTACCCTCACCTAGGCACCAAGGATGGTGACATTACCTTCACCTACGCACCAAGGATGGTGACATCACCCTCCCCTAGTCACCAGGGATGGTGAAATCTTCCTCACCTAGAATGGTGACATCTTCCTCACCTAGTTATCAAGGATGGTGGCATTACACTCACCTAGCCACCATGGATGGTGACATCGCCCTCACCTAGGCACCTAGGATGGAGACATGATCCTCACCTAGGCACCGAGTATGATGACATCACCCTGCCCAAGCAACCTAGGGTGGAGACATCACCCTCACCTAGGCACCTAAGATGGAGACATCACCCTCACCTAGGCACCTGGGTGGTGACAACACCCTCGCCTAGTCACCAGGGATGGTGACATCACCCTCACCTAGTCACCAGGGATGGTGACATCACCCTCGCCTAGTCACCAGGGATGGTGACATCACCCTCGCCTAGTCACCAGGGATGGTGACATCACCCTCGCCTAGGAGGCTGATATCACCCTCACCTAGGAGGGTGACATCATCCTCGCTTAGTTATCAAGGATGGTGGCATTACCCTCACATAGCCACCTTGGATGGGGATATCACCCTCACCTAGCTTGGTGACATCATCCTCGCCTAGTTATCAAGGATAGTGGCATCACCTAGTCACCTTGGATGGTAACTTCACGCTTACCAACTCACTTAGGAAAACCACACTGAAATTGTTCAAAAATAAAGTCATTGCCGACCAGCTTCTTCTTTTTTATCCTAAGCCCACCATTGGAATCTTGTTTGATGTTGCATATTTGCTGTGAAGCAGTTTGTAATTGTTCATTAATAAACTGCTGCACAGCTTGTAAATGTGTAAAGGTCCCAACTTTGTGGGAACAGTTTGGGGGTGGCCCCTTCCTGTTCCAACATGACTGCGCACCAGTGCACAAAGCAAGGCCCACAAAGACATGGATGAGTGAGTTTGGGGTGGAGGAACTTGACTGGCCTGCACAGAGTCCTGACCTCAACCCGATAGAACACCTTTGGAATCAATTAGAGTGGAGACTGCCAGGTCGTTATACGTCGGCACTTTGACGTTAAATACCGTTGTTATGGCAGCAACTAGCTACCATAAACCCGGTATTTTTGAAAAAGGCAGGTGGCTAGCTTTCAGATAAAAGTGGTCTCATCGGCAGATCCGCCACGAGATCACTTTTATCGCTGGCGGGAGAGGGCCCCCCCCCTCCCGCCACACTCCGGTGGTCTGTGCCGCTTACCGGAGCTGTCGGTAGTGGCGGAGACGATCACGTCCGCTCCCCTCACTGCCTGGATGCCGAGTGAGGGTAAGATTGTCCCCACTCGGCTCCATAGCATTGGAGGGCGGAAGCGACATCAAACGTCACTTCCGCCCATTGCTCTTAAAGGGGAAATTTTATTTTTTGGTAAAAAAAAAAAGACATTTATTTATTTTTTTTATTGCATTTTAGTGTAGATATGAGATCTGAGGTCTTTTTGACCCCAGACCTCACATTAAAGAGATTCTGTCATGCTTTTTTCTATTACAAGGGATG